>NC_079473.1:4585536-4891239 GCF_026250575.1 Diorhabda carinulata | reverse complement strand
AAAAAATGGGGGAGAATTGTTAGATTTCGAAACGAAGAAGAGGAGATGGAGTTCGGTGGGAAATTTAGAAACGCGTTATGTAATTCCGACGATGCCAGGTTTCGTAAAAAAAGTCAAGTCTTCGATGATATGCATTGAATGTCACCTCCGTAATAATATAGTCTTCGGAAAGAGTGTTTCACAATGACGCAACGGAGAGAGGAAAATCCATCAACGCTCACTTATGACATTGATTTTTCTCAAAAAACTAATCAAAAAGTGAGAGAATTGTTAGAATTCGAAACGAAGAAGAGGAGATTGAGTTCGGTGGGAAATTTAGAAACGCGTTATGTAATTCCGACGATGCCAGGTTCCATAAAAAAGTCAAGTCTTCGATGCTTTGTCATTGAATGTCACCTCCGTAATAATATAGTCTTCGGAAAGAGTGTTTCACAATGACGCAACGGAGAGAGGAAAATCCATAAAGGCTCACTCATGACCCCGTTTTTTCCTTAGAAAAACTAATCAAAAGATGGGGGAGAATTGTTAGATTTCGAAACGAAGAAGAGGAGATGGAGTTCGATAGGAAATTTTTAAACGCGTTATGTAATTCCGACGATGCCAGGTTTCGTAAAAAATGTCAAGTCTTCGATGCTTTGTTATTGAATGTCACCCCCGTAATAATATAATCTTCGGAAAGAGTGTTTCACAATGACGCAACGGAGAGAGGAAAATCCATAAACGCTCACTTATGACATTGATTTTTCTCAAAAAACTAATCAAAAAGTGAGAGAATTGTTAGATGCCACGTTTCGTAAGAACAGTCCAGGCTTCGATGCTTTGTCATTGAATGTCACCTCCGTAATAATATAGTCTTCGATAAGTGTGTTTCACAATGACGTAACGGAGAGAGGAAAATCCATAAACGCTCACTCATGACCTCGTTTTTTCCTTAGAAAAACTAATCAAAAAATGGGGGAGAATTGTAAGATTTCGAAACGAAGAAGAGGAGATGGACTTCGATAGGAAATTTTTAAACGCGTTATGTAATTCCGACGATGCCAGGTTTCGTAAAAAATGTCAAGTCTTCGATGCTTTGTTATTGAATGTCACCTCCGTAATAATATAGTCTTCGGAAAGAGTGTTTCATAATGACGCAACGGAGAGAGGAAAATCCATAAACGCTCACTCATGACCTCGTTTTTTCCTTAGAAAAACTAATCGATAAATGGGGAAGAATTGTTAGGTTTCCCAAACGAAGAAGAGGAGATGGAGTTCGATAGGAAATTTTTAAACGCGTTATGTAATTCCGACGATGCCAGGTTTCGTAAAAAATGTCAAGTCTTCGATGCTTTGTCATTGAATGTCACCTCCGTAATAATATAGTCTTCGGAAAGAGTGTTTCACAATGACGCAACGGAGAGAGGAAAATCCATAAACGCTCACTCATGACCTCGTTTTTTCCTTAGAAAAACTAATCAAAAAATGGGGGAGAATTGTTAGATTTCGAAACGAAGAAGAGGATTGTTAGATGCCACGTTTCGTAAGAACAGTCCAGGCTTCGATGCTTTGTCATTGAATGTCACCTCCGTAATAATATAGTCTTCGATAAGTGTGTTTCACAATGACGTAACGGAGAGAGGAAAATCCATAAACGCTCACTCATGACCTCGTTTTTTCCTTATAAAAACTAATCAAAAAATGGGGGAGAATAGTTAGATTTCGAAACGAAGAAGAGGAGATGGAGTTCGATAGGAAATTTTTAAACGCGTTATGTAATTCCGACGATGCCAGGTTTCGTAAAAAATGTCAAGTCTTCGATGCTTTGTTATTGAATGTCACCTCCGTAATAATGTAGTCTTCGGAAAGAGTGTTTCACAATGACGCAACGGAGAGAGGAAAATCCATCAACGCTCACTTATGACATTGATTTTTCTCAAAAAACTAATCAAAAAGTGAGAGAATTGTTAGAATTCGAAACGAAGAAGAGGAGATTGAGTTCGGTGGGAAATTTAGAAACGCGTTATGTAATTCCGACGATGCCAGGTTCCATAAAAAAGTCAAGTCTTCGATGCTTTGTCATTGAATGTCACCTCCGTAATAATATAGTCTTCGGAAAGAGTGTTTCACAATGACGCAACGGAGAGAGGAAAATCCAGAAACGCTCACTCATGACCTCGTTTTTTCCTTAGAAAAACTAATCAAAAGATGGGGGAGAATTGTTAGATTTCGAAACGAAGAAGAGGAGATGGAGTTCGATAGGAAATTTTTAAACGCGTTATGTAATTCCGACGATGCCAGGTTTCGTAAAAAAAGTCAAGTCTTCGATGCTTTATCATTGAATGTGCCCTCCGTAATAATACAGTCTTCGGAAAGAGTGTTTCACAATGACGCAACGGAGAGAGGAAAATCCATAAACGCTCACTCATGACCTCGTTTTTTCCTTAGAAAAACTAATCAAAAGATGGGGGAGAATTGTTAGATTTCGAAACGAAGAAGAGGAGATGGAGTTCGATAGGAAATTTTTAAACGCGTTATGTAATTCCGACGATGCCAGGTTTCGTAAAAAATGTCAAGTCTTCGATGCTTTGTTATTGAATGTCACCTCCGTAATAATATAGTCTTCGGAAAGAGTGTTTCACAATGACGCAACGGAGAGAGGAAAATCCATAAACGCTCACTCATGACCTCGTTTTTTCCTTAGAAAAACTAATCAAAAAATGGGGGAGAATTGTTAGATTTCGAAACGAAGAAAAGGAGATGGAGTTTGATAGGAAATTTTTGAAAACGCGTTATGTAATTCCGACGATGCCAGGTTTCGTAAAAAAAGTCAAGTCTTCGATGCTTTGTCATAGAATGTCACCCCCGTGATAATATAGTCTTCGGAAAGAGTGTTTCACAATGACGCAACGGAGAGAGGAAAATCCATAAACGCTCACTCATGACCTCGTTCTTTGCTTAGAAAAACTAATCAAAAAATGGGGGAGAATTGTAAGATTTCGAAACGAAGAAGAGGAGATGGAGTTCGGTGGGAAATTTAGAAACGCGTTATGTAATTCCGACGATGCCAGGTTTCGTAAAAAAAGTCAAGTCTTCGATGCTTTATCATTGAATGTGCCCTCCGTAATAATATAGTCTTCGGAAAGAGTGTTTCACAATGACGCAACGGAGAGAGGAAAATCCATAAACGCTCACTCATGACCTCGTTTTTTCCTTAGAAAAACTAATCAAAAGATGGGGGAGAATTGTTAGATTTCGAAACGAAGAAGAGGAGATGGAGTTCGATAGGAAATTTTTAAACGCGTTATGTAATTCCGACGATGCCAGGTTTCGTAAAAAATGTCAAGTCTTCGATGCTTTGTTATTGAATGTCACCTCCGTAATAATATAGTCTTCGGAAAGAGTGTTTCACAATGACGCAACGGAGAGAGGAAAATCCATAAACGCTCACTCATGACCTCGTTTTTTCCTTAGAAAAACTAATCAAAAAATGGGGGAGAATTGTTAGATTTCGAAACGAAGAAGAGGAGATGGAGTTCGATAGGAAATTTTTAAACGCGTTATGTAATTCCGACGATGCCAGGTTTCGTAAAAAAAGTCAAGTCTTCGATGCTTTGTCATTAAATGTCACCTCCGTAATAATATAGTCTTCGGAAAGAGTGTTTCACAATGACGCAACGGAGAGAGGAAAATCCATAAACGCTCACTCATGACCTCGTTCTTTGCTTAGAAAAACTAATCAAAAAATGGGGGAGAATTGTTAGATTTCGAAACGAAGAAGAGGAGATGGAGTTCGGTGAGAAATTTAGAAACGCGTCATGTAATTCCGACGATGCCAGGTTTCGTAAAAAAAGTCAAGTCTTCGATGCTTTGTCATAGAATGTCACCCCCGTAATAATATAGTCTTCGGAAAGAGTGTTTCACAATGACGCAACGGAGAGAGGAAAATCCATAAACGCTCACTCATGACCTCGTTCTTTGCTTAGAAAAACTAATCAAAAAATGGGGGAGAATTGTTAGATTTCGAAACGAAGAAGAGGAGATGGAGTTCGGTGAGAAATTTAGAAACGCGTCATGTAATTCCGACGATGCCAGGTTTCGTAAAAAAAGTCAAGTCTTCGATGCTTTATCATTGAATGTGCCCTCCGTAATAATATAGTCTTCGGAAAGAGTGTTTCACAATGACGCAACGGAGAGAGGAAAATCCATAAACGCTCACTCATGACCTCGTTTTTTCCTTAGAAAAACTAATCAAAAAATGGGGGAGAATTGTTAGATTTCGAAACGAAGAAGAGGAGATGGAGTTCGGTGGGAAATTTAGAAACGCGTTATGTAATTCCGACGATGCCAGGTTTCGTAAAAAAAGTCAAGTCTTCGATGATATGCATTGAATGTCACCTCCGTAATAATATAGTCTTCGGAAAGAGTGTTTCACTATGACGCAACGGAGAGAGGAAAATCCATCAACGCTCACTTATGACATTGATTTTTCTCAAAAAACTAATCAAAAAGTGAGAGAATTGTTAGAATTCGAAACGAAGAAGAGGAGATTGAGTTCGGTGGGAAATTTAGAAACGCGTTATGTAATTCCGACGATGCCAGGTTCCATAAAAAAGTCAAGTCTTCGATGCTTTGTCATTGAATGTCACCTCCGTAATAATATAGTCTTCGGAAAGAGTGTTTCACAATGACGCAACGGAGAGAGGAAAATCCATAAAGGCTCACTCATGACCTCGTTTTTTCCTTAGAAAAACTAATCAAAAGATGGGGGAGAATTGTTAGATTTCGAAACGAAGAAGAGGAGATGGAGTTCGATAGGAAATTTTTAAACGCGTTATGTAATTCCGACGATGCCAGGTTTCGTAAAAAATGTCAAGTCTTCGATGCTTTGTTATTGAATGTCACCCCCGTAATAATATAATCTTCGGAAAGAGTGTTTCACAATGACGCAACGGAGAGAGGAAAATCCATAAACGCTCACTTATGACATTGATTTTTCTCAAAAAACTAATCAAAAAGTGAGAGAATTGTTAGATGCCACGTTTCGTAAGAACAGTCCAGGCTTCGATGCTTTGTCATTGAATGTCACCTCCGTAATAATATAGTCTTCGATAAGTGTGTTTCACAATGACGTAACGGAGAGAGGAAAATCCATAAACGCTCACTCATGACCTCGTTTTTTCCTTAGAAAAACTAATCAAAAAATGGGGGAGAATTGTAAGATTTCGAAACGAAGAAGAGGAGATGGACTTCGATAGGAAATTTTTAAACGCGTTATGTAATTCCGACGATGCCAGGTTTCGTAAAAAATGTCAAGTCTTCGATGCTTTGTTATTGAATGTCACCTCCGTAATAATATAGTCTTCGGAAAGAGTGTTTCATAATGACGCAACGGAGAGAGGAAAATCCATAAACGCTCACTCATGACCTCGTTTTTTCCTTAGAAAAACTAATCGATAAATGGGGAAGAATTGTTAGGTTTCCCAAACGAAGAAGAGGAGATGGAGTTCGATAGGAAATTTTTAAACGCGTTATGTAATTCCGACGATGCCAGGTTTCGTAAAAAAAGTCAAGTCTTCGATGCTTTGTCATTGAATGTCACCTCCGTAATAATATAGTCTTCGGAAAGAGTGTTTCACAATGACGCAACGGAGAGAGGAAAATCCATAAACGCTCACTCATGACCTCGTTTTTTCCTTAGAAAAACTAATCAAAAAATGGGGGAGAATTGTTAGATTTCGAAACGAAGAAGAGGATTGTTAGATGCCACGTTTCGTAAGAACAGTCCAGGCTTCGATGCTTTGTCATTGAATGTCACCTCCGTAATAATATAGTCTTCGATAAGTGGGTTTCACAATGACGTAACGGAGAGAGGAAAATCCATAAACGCTCACTCATGACCTCGTTTTTTCCTTATAAAAACTAATCAAAAAATGGGGGAGAATTGTTAGATTTCGAAACGAAGAAGAGGAGATGGAGTTCGATAGGAAATTTTTAAACGCGTTATGTAATTCCGACGATGCCAGGTTTCGTAAAAAATGTCAAGTCTTCGATGCTTTGTTATTGAATGTCACCTCCGTAATAATATAGTCTTCGGAAAGAGTGTTTCACAATGACGCAACGGAGAGAGGAAAATCCATAAACGCTCACTCATGACCTCGTTTTTTCCTTAGAAAAACTAATCAAAAAATGGGGGAGAATTGTTAGATTTCGAAACGAAGAAGAGGAGATGGAGTTCGATAGGAAATTTTTAAACGCGTTATGTAATTCCGACGATGCCAGGTTTCGTAAAAAAAGTCAAGTCTTCGATGCTTTGTCATTGAATGTCACCTCCGTAATAATATAGTCTTCGGAAAGAGTGTTTCACAATGACGCAACGGAGAGAGGGAAATCCATAAACGTTCACTCATGACCTCGTTTTTTCCTTAGAAAAACTAATCAAAAAATGGGGGAGAATTGTAAGATTTCGAAACGAAGAAGAGGAGATGGAGTTCGATAGGAAATTTTTAAACGCGTTATGTAATTCCGACGATGCCAGGTTTCGTAAAAAATGTCAAGTCTTCGATGCTTTGTCATAGAATGTCACCTCCGTAATAATATAGTCTTCGGAAAGAGTGTTTCACAATGACGCAACGGAGAGAGGAAAATCCATAAACGCTCACTCATGACCTCGTTTTTTCCTTAGAAAAACTAATCGATAAATGGGGGAGAATTGTTAGATTTCGAAACGAAGAAGAGGATTGTTAGATGCCACGTTTCGTAAGAACAGTCCAGGCTTCGATGCTTTGTCATTGAATGTCACCTCCGTAATAATATAGTCTTCGATAAGTGTGTTTCACAATGACGTAACGGAGAGAGGAAAATCCATAAACGCTCACTCATGACCTCGTTTTTTCCTTATAAAAACTAATCAAAAAATGGGGGAGAATTGTTAGATTTCGAAACGAAGAAGAGGAGATGGAGTTCGATAGGAAATTTTTAAACGCGTTATGTAATTCCGACGATGCCAGGTTTCGTAAAAAATGTCAAGTCTTCGATGCTTTGTTATTGAATGTCACCTCCGTAATAATATAGTCTTCGGAAAGAGTGTTTCACAATGACGCAACGGAGAGAGGAAAATCCATAAACGCTCACTCATGACCTCGTTTTTTCCTTAGAAAAACTAATCAAAAAATGGGGGAGAATTGTTAGATTTCGAAACGAAGAAGAGGAGATGGAGTTCGATAGGAAATTTTTAAACGCGTTATGTAATTCCGACGATGCCAGGTTTCGTAAAAAATGTCAAGTCTTCGATGCTTTGTTATTGAATGTCACCTCCGTAATAATATAGTCTTCGGAAAGAGTGTTTCACAATGACGCAACGGAGAGAGGAAAATCCATAAACGCTCACTCATGACCTCGTTTTTTCCTTAGAAAAACTAATCAAAAAATGGGGGAGAATTGTTAGATTTCGAAACGAAGAAGAGGAGATGGAGTTCGATAGGAAATTTTTAAACGCGTTATGTAATTCCGACGATGCCAGGTTTCGTAAAAAAAGTCAAGTCTTCGATGCTTTGTCATTGAATGTCACCTCCGTAATAATATAGTCTTCGGAAAGAGTGTTTCACAATGACGCAACGGAGAGAGGAAAATCCATAAACGCTCACTCATGACCTCGTTTTTTCCTTAGAAAAACTAATCAAAAAATGGGGGAGAATTGTTAGATTTCGAAACGAAGAAGAGGAGATGGAGTTCGATAGGAAATTTTTAAACGCGTTATGTAATTCCGACGATGCCAGGTTTCGTAAAAAATGTCAAGTCTTCGATGCTTTGTTATTGAATGTCACCTCCGTAATAATATAGTCTTCGGAAAGAGTGTTTCACAATGACGCAACGGAGAGAGGAAAATCCATAAACGCTCACTCATGACCTCGTTTTTTCCTTAGAAAAACTAATCAAAAAATGGGGGAGAATTGTTAGATTTCGAAACGAAGAAGAGGAGATGGAGTTCGATAGGAAATTTTTAAACGCGTTATGTAATTCCGACGATGCCAGGTTTCGTAAAAAAAGTCAAGTCTTCGATGCTTTGTCATTGAATGTCACCTCCGTAATAATATAGTCTTCGGAAAGAGTGTTTCACAATGACGCAACGGAGAGAGGGAAATCCATAAACGTTCACTCATGACCTCGTTTTTTCCTTAGAAAAACTAATCAAAAAATGGGGGAGAATTGTAAGATTTCGAAACGAAGAAGAGGAGATGGAGTTCGATAGGAAATTTTTAAACGCGTTATGTAATTCCGACGATGCCAGGTTTCGTAAAAATAGTAAAGTCTTCGATGCTTTGTCATTGAATGTCACCTCCGTAATAATATAGTCTTCGGAAAGAGTGTTTCACAATGACGCAACGGAGAGAGGAAAATCCATCAACGCTCACTTATGACATTGATTTTTCTCAAAAAACTAATCAAAAAGTGAGAGAATTGTTAGAATTCGAAACGAAGAAGAGGAGATTGAGTTCGGTGGGAAATTTAGAAACGCGTTATGTAATTCCGACGATGCCAGGTTCCATAAAAAAGTCAAGTCTTCGATGCTTTGTCATTGAATGTCACCTCCGTAATAAAATAGTCTTCGGAAAGAGTGTTTCACAATGACGCAACGGAGAGAGGAAAATCCATAAACGCTCACTCATGACCTCGTTTTTTCCTTAGAAAAACTAATCAAAAGATGGGGGAGAATTGTAAGATTTCGAAACGAAGAAGAGGAGATGGAGTTCGATAGGAAATTTTTAAACGCGTTATGTAATTCCGACGATGCCAGGTTTCGTAAAAAATGTCAAGTCTTCGATGCTTTGTTATTGAATGTCACCCCCGTAATAATATAATCTTCGGAAAGAGTGTTTCACAATGACGCAACGGAGAGAGGAAAATCCATAAACGCTCACTTATGACATTGATTTTTCTCAAAAAACTAATCAAAAAGTGAGAGAATTGTTAGATGCCACGTTTCGTAAGAACAGTCCAGGCTTCGATGCTTTGTCATTGAATGTCACCTCCGTAATAATATAGTCTTCGATAAGTGTGTTTCACAATGACGTATCGGAGAGAGGAAAATCCATAAACGCTCACTCATGACCTCGTTTTTTCCTTAGAAAAACTAATCAAAAAATGGGGGAGAATTGTTAGATTTCGAAACGAAGAAGAGGAGATGGAGTTCGATAGGAAATTTTTAAACGCGTTATGTAATTCCGACGATGCCAGGTTTCGTGAAAAATGTCAAGTCTTCGATGCTTTGTTATTGAATGTCACCTCCGTAATAATATAGTCTTCGGAAAGAGTGTTTCACAATGACGCAACGGAGAGAGGAAAATCCATAAACGCTCACTCATGACCTCGTTTTTTCCTTAGAAAAACTAATCAAAAAATGGGGGAGAATTGTTAGATTTCGAAACGAAGAAGAGGAGATGGAGTTCGATAGGAAATTTTTAAACGCGTTATGTAATTCCGACGATGCCAGGTTTCGTAAAAAAAGTCAAGTCTTCGATGCTTTGTCATTGAATGTCACCTCCGTAATAATATAGTCTTCGGAAAGAGTGTTTCACAATGACGCAACGGAGAGAGGAAAATCCATAAACGCTCACTCATGACCTCGTTTTTTCCTTAGAAAAACTAATCAAAAAATGGGGGAGAATTGTAAGATTTCGAAACGAAGAAGAGGAGATGGAGTTCGATAGGAAATTTTTAAACGCGTTATGTAATTCCGACGATGCCAGGTTTCGTAAAAAAAGTCAAGTCTTCGATGCTTTGTCATTGAATGTCACCTCCGTAATAATATAGTCTTCGGAAAGAGTGTTTCACAATGACGCAACGGAGAGAGGAAAATCCATCAACGCTCACTTATGACATTGATTTTTCTCAAAAAACTAATCAAAAAGTGAGAGAATTGTTAGATGCCACGTTTCGTAAGAACAGTCCAGGCTTCGATGCTTTGTCATTGAATGTCACCTCCGTAATATTATAGTCTTCGATAAGTGTGTTTCACAATGACGTAACGGAGAGAGGAAAATCCATAAACGCTCACTCATGACCTCGTTTTTTCGTTAGAAAAACTAATCAAAAAATGGGGGAGAATTGTTAGATTTCGAAACGAAGAAGAGGAGATGGAGTTCGATAGGAAATTTTTAAACGCGTTATGTAATTCCGACGATGCCAGGTTTCGTAAAAAAAGTCAAGTCTTCGATGCTTTGTCATTGAATGTCACCTCCGTAATAATATAGTCTTCGGAAAGAGTGTTTCACAATGACGCAACGGAGAGAGGAAAATCCATAAACGCTCACTCATGACCTCGTTTTTTCCTTAGAAAAACTAATCAAAAGATGGGGGAGAATTGTTAGATTTCGAAACGAAGAAGAGGAGATGGAGTTCGATAGGAAATTTTTAAACGAGTTATGTAGTTCCGACGATGCCAGGTTTCGTAAAAAATGTCAAGTCTTCGATGCTTTGTTATTGAATGTCACCTCCGTAATAATATAGTCTTCGGAAAGAGTGTTTAACAATGACGCAACGGAGAGAGGAAAATCCATAAACGCTCACTTATGACATTGATTTTTCTCAAAAAACTAATCAAAAAGTGAGAGAATTGTTAGATGCCACGTTTCGTAAGAACAGTTCAGGCTTCGATGCTTTGTCATTGAATGTCACCTCCGTAATATTATAGTCTTCGATAAGTGTGTTTCACAATGACGTAACGGAGAGAGGAAAATCCATAAACGCTCACTCATGACCTCGTTTTTTCCTTAGAAAAACTAATCAAAAAATGGGGGAGAATTGTAAGATTTCGAAACGAAGAAGAGGAGATGGAGTTCGATAGGAAATTTTTAAACGCGTTATGTAATTCCGACGATGCCAGGTTTCGTAAAAAATGTCAAGTCTTCGATGCTTTGTTATTGAATGTCACCTCCGTAATAATATAGTCTTCGGAAAGAGTGTTTCACAATGACGCAACGGAGAGAGGAAAATCCATAAACGCTCACTCATGACCTCGTTTTTTCCTTAGAAAAACTAATCGATAAATGGGGGAGAATTGTTAGATTTCGAAACGAAGAAGAGGAGATGGAGTTCGATAGGAAATTTTTAAACGCGTTATGTTATTCCGACGATGCCAGGTTTCGTAAAAAAAGTCAAGTCTTCGATGCTTTGTCATTGAATGTCACCTCCGTAATAATATAGTCTTCGGAAAGAGTGTTTCACAAGGACGCAACGGAGAGAGGAAAATCCATAAACGCTCACTCATGACCTCGTTTTTTCCTTAGAAAAACTAATCGATAAATGGTGGAGAATTGTTAGATTTCGAAACGAAGAAGAGGAGATGGAGTTCGATAGGAAATTTTTAAACGCGTTATGTAATTCCGACGATGCCAGGTTTCGTAAAAAATGTCAAGTCTTCGATGCTTTGTTATTGAATGTCACCTCCGTAATAATATAGTCTTCGGAAAGAGTGTTTCACAATGACGCAACGGAGAGAGGAAAATCCATAAACGCTCACTCATGACCTCGTTTTTTCCTTAGAAAAACTAATCAAAAAATGGGGGAGAATTGTTAGATTTCGAAACGAAGAAGAGGAGATGGAGTTCGATAGGAAATTTTTAAACGCGTTATGTAATTCCGACGATGCCAGGTTTCGTAAAAAATGTCAAGTCTTCGATGCTTTGTTATTGAATGTCACCTCCGTAATAATATAGTCTTCGGAAAGAGTGTTTCACAATGACGCAACGGAGAGAGGAAAATCCATAAACGCTCACTCATGACCTCGTTTTTTCCTTAGAAAAACTAATCAAAAAATGGGGGAGAATTGTTAGATTTCGAAACGAAGAAGAGGAGATGGAGTTCGATAGGAAATTTTTTAACGCGTTATGTAATTCCGACGATGCCAGGTTTCGTGAAAAATGTCAAGTCTTCGATGCTTTGTTATTGAATGTCACCTCCGTAATAATATAGTCTTCGGAAAGAGTGTTTCACAATGACGCAACGGAGAGAGGAAAATCCATAAACGCTCACTCATGACCTCGTTTTTTCCTTAGAAAAACTAATCAAAAAATGGGGGAGAATTGTTAGATTTCGAAACGAAGAAGAGGAGATGGAGTTCGATAGGAAATTTTTAAACGCGTTATGTAATTCCGACGATGCCAGGTTTCGTAAAAAAAGTCAAGTCTTCGATGCTTTGTCATTGAATGTCACCTCCGTAATAATATAGTCTTCGGAAAGAGTGTTTCACAATGACGCAACGGAGAGAGGAAAATCCATAAACGCTCACTCATGACCTCGTTTTATCCTTAGAAAACTAATCAAAAAATGGGGGACAATTGTTAGATTACGAAACGAAGAAGAGGAGATGGAGTTCGATAGGAAATTTTTAAACGCGTTATGTAATTCCGACGATGCCAGGTTTCGTAAAAAATGTCAAGTCTTCGATGCTTTGTTATTGAATGTCACCTCCGTAATAATATAGTCTTCGGAAAGAGTGTTTCACAATGACGCAACGGAGAGAGGAAAATCCATAAATGCTCACTCATGACCTCGTTTTTTCCTTAGAAAAACTAATCAAAAAATGGGGGAGAATTGTTAGATTTCGAAACGAAGAAGAGGAGATGGAGTTCGATAGGAAATTTTTAAACGCGTTATGTAATTCCGACGATGCCAGGTTTCGTGAAAAATGTCAAGTCTTCGATGCTTTGTTATTGAATGTCACCTCCGTAATAATATAGTCTTCGGAAAGAGTGTTTCACAATGACGCAACGGAGAGAGGAAAATCCATAAACGCTCACTCATGACCTCGTTTTTTCCTTAGAAAAACTAATCAAAAAATGGGGGAGAATTGTTAGGTTTCGAAACGAAGAAGAGGATTGTTAGATGCCAAGTTTCGTAAGAACAGTCCAGGCTTCGATGCTTTGTCATTGAATGTCACCTCCGTAATAATATAGTCTTCGATAAGTGTGTTTCACAATGACGTAACGGAGAGAGGAAAATCCATAAACGCTCACTCATGACCTCGTTTTTTCCTTAGAAAAACTAATCAAAAAATGGGGGAGAGTTGTTAGATTTCGAAACGAAGAAGAGGAGATGGAGTTCGATAGGAAATTTTTAAACGCGTTATGTAATTCCGACGATGCCAGGTTTCGTAAAAAATGTCAAGTCTTCGATGCTTTGTTATTGAATGTCACCTCCGTAATAATATAGTCTTCGGAAAGAGTGTTTCACAATGACGCAACGGAGAGAGGAAAATCCATAAACGCTCACTCATGACCTCGTTTTTTCCTTAGAAAAACTAATCAAAAAATGGGGGAGAATTGTTAGATTTCGAAACGAAGAAGAGGAGATGGAGTTCGATAGGAAATTTTTAAACGCGTTATGTAATTCCGACGATGCCAGGTTTCGTGAAAAATGTCAAGTCTTCGATGCTTTGTTATTGAATGTCACCTCCGTAATAATATAGTCTTCGGAAAGAGTGTTTCACAATGACGCAACGGAGAGAGGAAAATCCATAAACGCTCACTCATGACCTCGTTTTTTCCTTAGAAAAACTAATCAAAAAATGGGGGAGAATTGTTAGATTTCGAAACGAAGAAGAGGAGATGGAGTTCGATAGGAAATTTTTAAACGCGTTATGTAATTCCGACGATGCCAGGTTTCGTAAAAAAGGTCAAGTCTTCGATGCTTTGTCATTGAATGTCACCTCCGTAATAATATAGTCTTCGGAAAGAGTGTTTCACAATGACGCAACGGAGAGAGGAAAATCCATAAACGCTCACTCATGACCTCGTTTTTTCCTTAGAAAAACTAATCAAAAGATGGGGGAGAATTGTTAGATTTCGAAACGAAGAAGAGGAGATGGAGTTCGATAGGAAATTTTTAAACGCGTTATGTAGTTCCGACGATGCCAGGTTTCGTAAAAAATGTCAAGTCTTCGATGCTTGGTTATTGAATGTCACCTCCGTAATAATATAGTCTTCGGAAAGAGTGTTTCACAATGACGCAACGGAGAGAGGAAAATCCATAAACGCTCACTTATGACATTGATTTTTCTCAAAAAACTAATCAAAAAGTGAGAGAATTGTTAGATGCCACGTTTCGTAAGAACAGTCCAGGCTTCGATGCTTTGTCATTGAATGTCACCTCCGTAATAATATAGTCTTCGATAAGTGTGTTTCACAATGACGTAACGGAGAGAGGAAAATCCATAAACGCTCACTCATGACCTCGTTTTTTTCTTAGAAAAACTAATCAAAAAATGGGGGAGAATTGTAAGATTTCGAAACGAAGAAGAGGAGATGGAGTTCGATAGGAAATTTTTAAACGCGTTATGTAATTCCGACGATGCCAGGTTTCGTAAAAAATGTCAAGTCTTCGATGCTTTGTTATTGAATGTCACCTCCGTAATAATATAGTCTTCGGAAAGAGTGTTTCACAATGACGCAACGGAGAGAGGAAAATCCATAAACGCTCACTCATGACCTCGTTTTTTCCTTAGAAAAACTAATCGATAAATGGGGGAGAATTGTTAGATTTCGAAACGAAGAAGAGGAGATGGAGTTCGATAGGAAATTTTTAAACGCGTTATGTAATTCCGACGATGCCAGGTTTCGTAAAAAAAGTCAAGTCTTCGATGCTTTGTCATTGAATGTCACCTCCGTAATAATATAGTCTTCGGAAAGAGTGTTTCACAATGACGCAACGGAGAGAGGAAAATCCATAAACGCTCACTCATGACCTCGTTTTTTCCTTAGAAAAACTAATCAAAAAATGGGGGAGAATTGTTAGATTTCGAAACGAAGAAGAGGATTGTTAGATGCCAAGTTTCGTAAGAACAGTCCAGGCTTCGATGCTTTGTCATTGAATGTCACCTCCGTAATAATATAGTCTTCGATAAGTGTGTTTCACAATGACGTAACGGAGAGAGGAAAATCCATAAACGCTCACTCATGACCTCGTTTTTTCCTTAGAAAAACTAATCAAAAAATGGGGGAGAATTGTTAGATTTCGAAACGAAGAAGAGGAGATGGAGTTCGATAGGAAATTTTTAAACGCGTTATATAATTCCGACGATGCCAGGTTTCGTAAAAAATGTCAAGTCTTCGATGCTTTGTTATTGAATGTCACCTCCGTAATAATATAGTCTTCGGAAAGAGTGTTTCACAATGACGCAACGGAGAGAGGAAAATCCATAAACGCTCACTCATGACCTCGTTTTTTCCTTAGAAAAACTAATCAAAAAATGGGGGAGAATTGTTAGATTTCGAAACGAAGAAGAGGAGATGGAGTTCGATAGGAAATTTTTAAACGCGTTATGTAATTCCGACGATGCCAGGTTTCGTAAAAAAAGTCAAGTCTTCGATGCTTTGTCATTGAATGTCACCTCCGTAATAATATAGTCTTCGGAAAGAGTGTTTCACAATGACGCAACGGAGAGAGGAAAATCCATAAACGTTCACTCATGACCTCGTTTTTTCCTTAGAACAACTAATCAAAAAATGGGGGAGAATTGTAAGATTTCGAAACGAAGAAGAGGAGATGGAGTTCGATAGGAAATTTTTAAACGCGTTATGTAATTCCGACGATGCCAGGTTTCGTAAAAAATGTCAAGTCTTCGATGCTTTGTTATTGAATGTCACCTCCGTAATAATATAGTCTTCGGAAAGAGTGTTTCACAATGACGCAACGGAGAGAGGAAAATCCATAAACGCTCACTCATGACCTCGTTTTTTCCTTAGAAAAACTAATCGATAAATGGGGGAGAATTGTTAGATTTCGAAACGAAGAAGAGGAGATGGAGTTCGATAGGAAATTTTTAAACGCGTTATGTAATTCCGACGATGCCAGGTTTCGTAAAAAAAGTCAAGTCTTCGATGCTTTGTCATTGAATGTCACCTCCGTAATAATATAGTCTTCGGAAAAAGTGTTTCACAATGACGCAACGGAGAGAGGAAAATCCATCAACGCTCACTTATGACATTGATTTTTCTCAAAAAACTAATCAAAAAGTGAGAGAATTGTTAGAATTCGAAACGAAGAAGAGGAGATTGAGTTCGGTGGGAAATTTAGAAACACGTTATGTAATTCCGACGATGCCAGGTTCCATAAAAAAGTCAAGTCTTCGATGCTTTGTCATTGAATGTCACCTCCGTAATAATATAGTCTTCGGAAAGAGTGTTTCACAATGACGCAACGGAGAGAGGAAAATCCATAAACGCTCACTCATGACCTCGTTTTTTCCTTAGAAAAACTAATCAAAAGATGGGGGAGAATTGTTAGATTTCGAAACGAAGAAGAGGAGATGGAGTTCGATAGGAAATTTTTAAACGCGTTATGTAATTCCGACGATGCCAGGTTTCGTAAAAAATGTGAAGTCTTCGATGCTTTGTTATTGAATGTCACCCCCGTAATAATATAATCTTCGGAAAGAGTGTTTCACAATGACGCAACGGAGAGAGGAAAATCCATAAACGCTCACTTATGACATTGATTTTTCTCAAAAAACTAATCAAAAAGTGAGAGAATTGTTAGATGCCACGTTTCGTAAGAACAGTCCAGGCTTCGATGCTTTGTCATTGAATGTCACCTCCGTAATAATATAGTCTTCGATAAGTGTGTTTCACAATGACGTAACGGAGAGAGGAAAATCCATAAACGCTCACTCATGACCTCGTTTTTTCCTTAGAAAAACTAATCAAAAAATGGGGGAGAATTGTTAGATTTCGAAACGAAGAAGAGGAGATGGAGTTCGATAGGAAATTTTTAAACGCGTTATGTAATTCCGACGATGCCAGGTTTCGTAAAAAAAGTCAAGTCTTCGATGCTTTGTCATTGAATGTCACCTCCGTAATAATATAGTCTTCGGAAAGAGTGTTTCACAATGACGCAACGGAGAGAGGAAAATCCATAAACGCTCACTCATGACCTCGTTTTTTCCTTAGAAAAACTAATCAAAAGATGGGGGAGAATTGTTAGATTTCGAAACGAAGAAGAGGAGATGGAGTTCGATAGGAAATTTTTAAACGCGTTATGTAGTTCCGACGATGCCAGGTTTCGTAAAAAATGTCAAGTCTTCGATGCTTGGTTATTGAATGTCACCTCCGTAATAATATAGTCTTCGGAAAGAGTGTTTCACAATGACGCAACGGAGAGAGGAAAATCCATAAACGCTCACTTATGACATTGATTTTTCTCAAAAAACTAATCAAAAAGTGAGAGAATTGTTAGATGCCACGTTTCGTAAGAACAGTCCAGGCTTCGATGCTTTGTCATTGAATGTCACCTCCGTAATAATATAGTCTTCGATAAGTGTGTTTCACAATGAAGTAACGGAGAGAGGAAAATCCATAAACGCTCACTCATGACCTCGTTTTTTCCTTAGAAAAACTAATCAAAAAATGGGGGAGAATTGTAAGATTTCGAAACGAAGAAGAGGAGATGGAGTTCGATAGGAAATTTTTAAACGCGTTATGTAATTCCGACGATGCCAGGTTTCGTAAAAAATGTCAAGTCTTCGATGCTTTGTTATTGAATGTCACCTCCGTAATAATATAGTCTTCGGAAAGAGTGTTTCACAATGACGCAACGGAGAGAGGAAAATCCATAAACGCTCACTCATGACCTCGTTTTTTCCTTAGAAAAACTAATCGATAAATGGGGGAGAATTGTTAGATTTCGAAACGAAGAAGAGGATTGTTAGATGCCAAGTTTCGTAAGAACAGTCCAGGCTTCGATGCTTTGTCATTGAATGTCACCTCCGTAATAATATAGTCTTCGATAAGTGTGTTTCACAATGACGTAACGGAGAGAGGAAAATCCATAAACGCTCACTCATGACCTCGTTTTTTCCTTAGAAAAACTAATCAAAAAATGGGGGAGAATTGTTAGATTTCGAAACGAAGAAGAGGAGATGGAGTTCGATAGGAAATTTTTAAACGCGTTATGTAATTCCGACGATGCCAGGTTTCGTAAAAAATGTCAAGTCTTCGATGCTTTGTTATTGAATGTCACCTCCGTAATAATATAGTCTTCGGAAAGAGTGTTTCACAATGACGCAACGGAGAGAGGAAAATCCATAAACGCTCACTCATGACCTCGTTTTTTCCTTAGAAAAACTAATCAAAAAATGGGGGAGAATTGTTAGATTTCGAAACGAAGAAGAGGAGATGGAGTTCGATAGGAAATTTTTAAACGCGTTATGTAATTCCGACGATGCCAGGTTTCGTAAAAAAAGTCAAGTCTTCGATGCTTTGTCATTGAATGTCACCTCCGTAATAATATAGTCTTCGGAAAGAGTGTTTCACAATGACGCAACGGAGAGAGGAAAATCCATAAACGTTCACTCATGACCTCGTTTTTTCCTTAGAACAACTAATCAAAAAATGGGGGAGAATTGTAAGATTTCGAAACGAAGAAGAGGAGATGGAGTTCGATAGGAAATTTTTAAACGCGTTATGTAATTCCGACGATGCCAGGTTTCGTAAAAAATGTCAAGTCTTCGATGCTTTGTCATTGAATGTCACCTCCGTAATAATATAGTCTTCGGAAAGAGTGTTTCACAATGACGCAACGGAGAGAGGAAAATCCATAAACGCTCACTCATGACCTCGTTTTTTCCTTAGAAAAACTAATCAAAAGATGGGGGAGAATTGTTAGATTTCGAAACGAAGAAGAGGAGATGGAGTTCGATAGGAAATTTTTAAACGCGTTATGTAGTTCCGACGATGCCAGGTTTCGTAAAAAATGTCAAGTCTTCGATGCTTGGTTATTGAATGTCACCTCCGTAATAATATAGTCTTCGGAAAGAGTGTTTCACAATGACGCAACGGAGAGAGGAAAATCCATAAACGCTCACTTATGACATTGATTTTTCTCAAAAAACTAATCAAAAAGTGAGAGAATTGTTAGATGCCACGTTTCGTAAGAACAGTCCAGGCTTCGATGCTTTGTCATTGAATGTCACCTCCGTAATAATATAGTCTTCGATAAGTGTGTTTCACAATGACGTAACGGAGAGAGGAAAATCCATAAACGCTCACTCATGACCTCGTTTTTTCCTTAGAAAAACTAATCAAAAAATGGGGGAGAATTGTAAGATTTCGAAACGAAGAAGAGGAGATGGAGTTCGATAGGAAATTTTTAAACGCGTTATGTAATTCCGACGATGCCAGGTTTCGTAAAAAATGTCAAGTCTTCGATGCTTTGTTATTGAATGTCACCTCCGTAATAATATAGTCTTCGGAAAGAGTGTTTCACAATGACGCAACGGAGAGAGAAAAATCCATAAACGCTTACTCATGACCTCGTTTTTTCCTTAGAAAAACTAATCGATAAATGGGGGAGAATTGTTAGATTTCGAAACGAAGAAGAGGAGATGGAGTTCGATAGGAAATTTTTAAACGCGTTATGTAATTCCGACGATGCCAGGTTTCGTAAAAAAAGTCAAGTCTTCGATGCTTTGTCATTGAATGTCACCTCCGTAATAATATAGTCTTCGGAAAGAGTGTTTCACAATGACGCAACGGAGAGAGGAAAATCCATAAACGCTCACACATGACCTCGTTTTTTCCTTAGAAAAACTAATCAAAAAATGGGGGAGAATTGTTAGATTTCGAAACGAAGAAGAGGATTGTTAGATGCCAAGTTTCGTAAGAACAGTCCAGGCTTCGATGCTTTGTCATTGAATGTCACCTCCGTAATAATATAGTCTTCGATAAGTGTGTTTCACAATGACGTAACGGAGAGAGGAAAATCCATAAACGCTCACTCATGACCTCGTTTTTTCCTTAGAAAAACTAATCAAAAAATGGGGGAGAATTGTTAGATTTCGAAACGAAGAAGAGGAGATGGAGTTCGATAGGAAATTTTTAAACGCGTTATGTAATTCCGACGATGCCAGGTTTCGTAAAAAATGTCAAGTCTTCGATGCTTTGTTATTGAATGTCACCTCCGTAATAATATAGTCTTCGGAAAGAGTGTTTCACAATGACGCAACGGAGAGAGGAAAATCCATAAACGCTCACTCATGACCTCGTTTTTTCCTTAGAAAAACTAATCAAAAAATGGGGGAGAATTGTTAGATTTCGAAACGAAGAAGAGGAGATGGAGTTCGATAGGAAATTTTTAAACGCGTTATGTAATTCCGACGATGCCAGGTTTCGTAAAAAAAGTCAAGTCTTCGATGCTTTGTCATTGAATGTCACCTCCGTAATAATATAGTCTTCGGAAAGAGTGTTTCACAATGACGCAACGGAGAGAGGAAAATCCATAAACGTTCACTCATGACCTCGTTTTTTCCTTAGAACAACTAATCAAAAAATGGGGGAGAATTGTAAGATTTCGAAACGAAGAAGAGGAGATGGAGTTCGATAGGAAATTTTTAAACGCGTTATGTAATTCCGACGATGCCAGGTTTCGTAAAAAATGTCAAGTCTTCGATGCTTTGTTATTGAATGTCACCTCCGTAATAATATAGTCTTCGGAAAGAGTGTTTCACAATGACGCAACGGAGAGAGGAAAATCCATAAACGCTCACTCATGACCTCGTTTTTTCCTTAGAAAAACTAATCAAAAAATGGGGGAGAATTGTAAGATTTCGAAACGAAGAAGAGGAGATGGAGTTCGATAGGAAATTTTTAAACGCGTTATGTAATTCCGACGATGCCAGGTTTCGTAAAAAATGTCAAGTCTTCGATGCTTTGTTATTGAATGACACCTCCGTAATAATATAGTCTTCGGAAAGAGTGTTTCACAATGACGCAACGGAGAGAGGAAAATCCATAAACGCTCACTCATGACCTCGTTTTTTCCTTAGAAAAACTAATCGATAAATGGGGGAGAATTGTTAGATTTCGAAACGAAGAAGAGGAGATGGAGTTCGATAGGAAATTTTTAAACGCGTTATGTAATTCCGACGATGCCAGGTTTCGTAAAAAAAGTCAAGTCTTCGATGCTTTGTCATTGAATGTCACCTCCGTAATAATATTGTCTTCGGAAAGAGTGTTTCACAATGACGCAACGGAGAGAGGAAAATCCATAAACGTTCACTCATGACCTCGTTTTTTCCTTAGAAAAACTAATCAAAAAATGGGGGAGAATTGTTAGATTTCGAAACGAAGAATAGGATTGTTAGATGCCACGTTTCGTAAGAACAGTCCAGGCTTCGATAAGTGTGTTTCACAATGACGTAACGGAGAGAGGAAAATCCATAAACGCTCACTCATGACCTCGTTTTTTCCTTAGAAAAACTAATCAAAAAATGGGGGAGAATTGTTAGATTTCGAAACGAAGAAGAGGAGATGGAGTTCGATAGAAAATTTTTAAACGCGTTATGTAATTCCGACGATGCCAGGTTTCGTAAAAAAAGTCAAGTCTTCGATGCTTTGTCATAGAATGTCACCCCCGTAATAATATAGTCTTCGGAAAGAGTGTTTCACAATGACGCAACGGAGAGAGGAAAATCCATAAACGCTCACTCATGACCTCGTTCTTTCCTTAGAAAAACTAATCAAAAAATGGGGGAGAATTGTTAGATTTCGAAACGAAGAAGAGGAGATGGAGTTCGGTGGGAAATTTAGAAACGCGTTATGTAATTCCGACGATGCTAGGTTTCGTAAAAAAAGTCAAGTCTCCGATGCTTTATCATTGAATGTGCCCTCCGTAATAATATAGTCTTCGGAAAGAGTGTTTCACAATGACGCAACGGAGAGAGGAAAATCCATAAACGCTCACTTATGACATTGATTTTTCTCAAAAAACTAATCAAAAAGTGAGAGAATTGTTAGATGCCACGTTTCGTAAGAACAGTCCAGGCTTCGATGCTTTGTCATTGAATGTCACCTCCGTAATAATATAGTCTTCGGAAAGAGTGTTTCACAATGACGCAACGGAGAGAGGAAAATCCATAAACGCTCACTTATGACCTCGTTTTTTCCTTGGAAAAACTAATCAAAAAATGGGGGAGAATTGTTAGATTTCGAAACGAAGAAGAGGAGATGGAGTTCGATAGGAAATTTTTAAACGCGTTATGTAATTCCGACAATGCCAGGTTTCGTAAAAAAAGTCAAGTCTTCGATGCTTTGTCATAGAATGTCACCCTCGTAATAATATAGTCTTCGGAAAGAGTGTTTCACAATGACGCAACGGAGAGAGGAAAATCCATAAACGCTCACTCATGACCTCGTTTTTTCCTTAGAAAAACTAATCAAAAGATGCGGGAGAATTGTTAGATTACGAAACGAAGAAGAGGAGATGGAGTTCGATAGGAAATTTTTGAAAACGCGTTATGTAATTCCGACGATGCCAGGTTTCGTAAAAAAAGTCAAGTCTTCGATGCTTTGTCATAGAATGTCACCCCCGTAATAATATAGTCTTCGGAAAGAGTGTTTCACAATGACGCAACGGAGAGAGGAAAATCCATAAACGCTCACTCATGACCTCGTTCTTTGCTTAGAAAAACTAATCAAAAAATGGGGGAGAATTGTTAGATTTCGAAACGAAGAAGAGGAGATGGAGTTCGGTGGGAAATTTAGAAACGCGTTATGTAATTCCGACGATGCCAGGTTTCGTAAAAAAAGTCAAGTCTTCGATGCTTTGTTATTGAATGTCACCTCCGTAATAATATAGTCTTCGGAAAGAGTGTTTCACAATGACGCAACGGAGAGAGGAAAATCCATAAACTCTCACTCATGACCTCGTTTTTTCCTTAGAAAAACTAATCAAAAAATGGGGGAGAATTGTTAGATTTCGAAACGAAGAAGAGGAGATGGAGTTCGATAGGAAATTTTTAAACGCGTTATGTAATTCCGACGATGCCAGGTTTCGTAAAAAAAGTCAAGTCTTCGATGCTTTGTCATTGAATGTCACCTCCGTAATAATATAGTCTTCGGAAAGAGTGTTTCACAATGACGCAACGGAGAGAGGAAAATCCATAAACGTTCACTCATGACCTCGTTTTTTCCTTAGAAAAACTAATCAAAAAATGGGGGAGAATTGTAAGATTTCGAAACGAAGAAGAGAAGATGGAGTTCGATAGGAAATTTTTAAACGCGTTATGTAATTCCGACGATGCCAGGTTTCGTAAAAAATGTCAAGTCTTCGATGCTTTGTTATTGAATGTCACCTCCGTAATAATATAGTCTTCGGAAAGAGTGTTTCACAATGACGCAACGGAGAGAGGAAAATCCATAAACGCTCACTCATGACCTCGTTTTTTCCTTAGAAAAACTAATCGATAAATGGGGGAGAATTGTTAGATTTCGAAACGAAGAAGAGGAGATGGAGTTCGATAGGAAATTTTTAAACGCGTTATGTAATCTCGACGATGCCAGGTTTCGTAAAAAAAGTCAAGTCTTCGATGCTTTGTCATTGAATGTCACCTCCGTAATAATATAGTCTTCGGAAAGAGTGTTTCACAATGACGCAACGGAGAGAGGAAAATCCATAAACGCTCACTTATGACCTCGTTTTTTCCTTGGAAAAACTAATCAAAAAATGGGGGAGAATTGTTAGATTTCGAAACGAAGAAGAGGAGATGGAGTTCGATAGGAAATTTTTAAACGCGTTATGTAATTCCGACAATGCCAGGTTTCGTAAAAAAAGTCAAGTCTTCGATGCTTTGTCATTGAATGTCACCTCCGTAATAATATAGTCTTCGGAAAGAGTGTTTCACAATGACGCAACGGAGAGAGGAAAATCCATAAACGCTCACTCATGACCTCGTTTTTTCCTTAGAAAAACTAATCAAAAAATGGGGGAGAATTGTAAGATTTCGAAACGAAGAAGAGAAGATGGAGTTCGATAGGAAATTTTTAAACGCGTTATGTAATTCCGACGATGCCAGGTTTCGTAAAAAAAGTCAAGTCTTCGATGCTTTGTCATTGAATGTCACCTCCGTAATAATATAGTCTTCGGAAAGAGTGTTTCACAATGACGCAACGGAGAGAGGAAAATCCATAAACGTTCACTCATGACCTCGTTTTTTCCTTAGAAAAACTAATCAAAAAATGGGGGAGAATTGTAAGATTTCGAAACGAAGAAGAGAAGATGGAGTTCGATAGGAAATTTTTAAACGCGTTATGTAATTCCGACGATGCCAGGTTTCGTAAAAAATGTCAAGTCTTCGATGCTTTGTTATTGAATGTCACCTCCGTAATAATATAGTCTTCGGAAAGAGTGTTTCACAATGACGCAACGGAGAGAGGAAAATCCATAAACGCTCACTCATGACCTCGTTTTTTCCTTAGAAAAACTAATCGATAAATGGGGGAGAATTGTTAGATTTCGAAACGAAGAAGAGGAGATGGAGTTCGATAGGAAATTTTTAAACGCGTTATGTAATCTCGACGATGCCAGGTTTCGTAAAAAAAGTCAAGTCTTCGATGCTTTGTCATTGAATGTCACCTCCGTAATAATATAGTCTTC
This sequence comes from Diorhabda carinulata, assembly GCF_026250575.1. Taxonomy (NCBI): domain Eukaryota; kingdom Metazoa; phylum Arthropoda; class Insecta; order Coleoptera; family Chrysomelidae; genus Diorhabda; species Diorhabda carinulata. The sequence goes on along the minus strand of NC_079473.1, from coordinate 4,866,834 downwards.
GGAAAGAGTGTTTCACAATGACGCAACGGAGAGAGGAAAATCCATAAACGCTCACTCATGACCTCGTTTTTTCCTTAGAAAAACTAATCAAAAGATGCGGGAGAATTGTTAGATTTCGAAACGAAGAAGAGGAGATGGAGTTCGATGGGAAATTTTTGAAAACGCGTTATGTAATTCCGACGATGCCAGGTTTCGTAAAAAAAGTCAAGTCTTCGATGCTTTGTCATAGAATGTCACCCCCGTAATAATATAGTCTTCGGAAAGAGTGTTTCACAATGACGCAACGGAGAGAGGAAAATCCATAAACGCTCACTCATGACCTCGTTCTTTGCTTAGAAAAACTAATCAAAAAATGGGGGAGAATTGTTAGATTTCGAAACGAAGAAGAGGAGATGGAGTTCGGTGGGAAATTTAGAAACGCGTTATGTAATTCCGACGATGCCAGGTTTCGTAAAAAAAGTCAAGTCTTCGATGCTTTATCATTGAATGTGCCCTCCGTGATAATATAGTCTTCGGAAAGAGTGTTTCACAATGACGCAACGGAGAGAGGAAAATCCATAAACGCTCACTTATGACATTGATTTTTCTCAAAAAACTAATCAAAAAGTGAGAGAATTGTTAGAATTCGAAACGAAGAGGAGATTGAGTTCGGTGGGAAATTTAGAAACGCGTTATGTAATTCCGACGATGCCAGGTTCCGTAAAAAAGTCAAGTCTTCAATGCTTTGTCATTGAATGTCACCTCCGTAATAATATAGTCTTCGGAAAGAGTGTTTCACAATGACGCAACGGAGAGAGGAAAATCCATAAACGCTCACTCATGACCTCGTTTTTTCCTTAGAAAAACTAATCAAAAGATGGGGGAGAACTGTTAGATTTCGAAACGAAGAAGAGGAGATGGAGTTCGATAGGAAATTTTTAAACGCGTTATGTAGTTCCGACGATGCCAGGTTTCGTAAAAAATGTCAAGTCTTCGATGCTTTGTTATTGAATGTCACCTCCGTAATAATATAGTCTTCGGAAAGAGTGTTTCACAATGACGCAACGGAGAGAGGAAAATCCATAAACGCTCACTTATGACATTGATTTTTCTCAAAAAACTAATCAAAAAGTGAGAGAATTGTTAGAATTCGAAACAAAGAGGAGATTGAGTTCGGTGGGAAATTTAGAAACGCGTTATGTAATTCCGACGATGCCAGGTTCCGTAAAAAAGTCAAGTCTTCAATGCTTTGTCATTGAATTTCACCTCCGTAATAATATAGTCTTCGAAAAGAGTGTTTCACAATGACGCAACGGAGAGAGGAAAATCCATAAACGCTCACTTATGACATTGATTTTTCTCAAAAAACTAATCAAAAAGTGAGAGAATTGTTAGAATTCGAAACAAAGAGGAGATTGAGTTCGGTGGGAAATTTTTAAACGCGTTATGTAATTCCGACGATGCCAGGTTCCCTAAAAAAAGTCAAGTCTTCGATGCTTTGTCATTGAATGTCACCTCCGTAATAATATAGTCTTCGGAAAGAGTGTTTCACAATGACGCAACGGAGAGAGGAAAATCCATAAACGCTCACTCATGACCTCGTTTTTTCCTTAGAAAAACTAATCAAAAAATGGGGGAGAATTGTTAGATTTCGAAACGAAGAAGAGGAGATGGAGTTCGATGGGAAATTTTTGAAAACGCGTTATGTAATTCCGACGATGCCACGTTTCGTAAAAAATGTCAAGTCTTCGATGCTTCGTCATTGAATGTCACCCCCGTAATAATATAGTCTTCGGAAAGACTGTTTCACAATGACGCGACGGAGAGAGGAAAATCCATAAACGCTCACTCATGACCTTGTTTATGCCTTAGAAAAACTAATCAAAAAATGGGGGAGAATTGTTAGATTTCGAAACGAAGAAGAGGAGATGGAGTTCGATAGGAAATTTTTAAACGCGTTATGTAATTCCGACGATGCCAGGTTTCGTAAAAAAAGTCAAGTCTTCGATGCTTTATCATTGAATGTGCCCTCCGTAATAATATAGTCTTCGGAAAGAGTGTTTCACAATGACGCAACGGAGAGAGGAAAATCCATAAACGCTCACTTATGACATTGATTTTTCTCAAAAAACTAATCAAAAAGTGAGAGAATTGTTAGATGCCACGTTTCGTAAGAACAGTCCAGGCTTCGATGCTTTGTCATTGAATGTCACCTCCGTAATAATATAGTCTTCGATAAGTGTGTTTCACAATGACGTAACGGAGAGAGGAAAATCCATAAACGCTCACTCATGATCTCGTTTTTTCCTCATAAAAACTAATCAAAAAATGGGGGAGAATTGTTAGATTTTGAAACGAAGAAGAGGAGATTGAGTTCGATAGGAAATTTTTAAACACGTTATGTAATTCCGACGATGCCAGGTTTCGTAAAAAAAGTCAAGTCTTCGATGCTTTGTCATAGAATGTCACCCCCGTAATAATATAGTCTTCGGAAAGAGTGTTTCACAATGACGCAACGGAGAGAGGAAAATCCATAAACGCTCACTTATGACATTGATTTTTCTCGAAAAACTAATCAAAAAGTGAGAGAATTGTTAGATGCCAGGTTTCGTAAGAACAGTCCAGGCTTCGATGCTCTGTCATTGAATGTCACCTCCGTAATAATATAGTCTTCGGAAAGAGTGTTTCACAATGACGCAACGGAGAGAGGAAAATCCATAAACGCTCACTCATGATCTCGTTTATTCCTCAAAAAATCCAATCAAAAAGTGGGGGAGAATTGTTAGATTTCGAAACGAAGAAGAGGAGATTGAGTTCGGTGGGAAATTTAGAAACGCGTTATGTAATTCCGACGATGCCAGGTTCCGTAAAAAAGTCAAGTCTTCGATGCTTTGTCATTGAATGTCACCTCCGTAATAATATAGTCTTCGGAAAGAGTGTTTCACAATGACGCAACGGAGAGAGGAAAATCCATAAACGCTCACTCATGACCTCGTTTTTTCCTTAGAAAAACTAATCGATAAATGGGGGAGAATTGTTAGATTTCGAAACGAAGAAGAGGAGATGGAGTTCGATAGGAAATTTTTAAACGCGTTATGTAATTCCGACGATGCCAGGTTTCGTAAAAAAAGTCAAGTCTTCGATGCTTTGTCATTGAATGTCACCTCCGTAATAATATAGTCTTCGGAAAGAGTGTTTCACAATGACGCAACGGAGAGAGGAAAATCCATCAACGCTCACTTATGACATTGATTTTTCTCAAAAAACTAATCAAAAAGTGAGAGAATTGTTAGAATTCGAAACGAAGAAGAGGAGATTGAGTTCGGTGGGAAATTTAGAAACGCGTTATGTAATTCCGACGATGCCAGGTTCCATAAAAAAGTCAAGTCTTCGATGCTTTGTCATTGAATGTCACCTCCGTAATAATATAGTCTTCGGAAAGAGTGTTTCACAATGACGCAACGGAGAGAGGAAAATCCATAAACGCTCACTCATGACCACGTTTTTTCCTTAGAAAAACTAATCAAAAGATGGGGGAGAATTGTTAGATTTCGAAACGAAGAAGAGGAGATTGAGTTCGGTGGGAAATTTAGAAACGCGTTATGTAATTCCGACGATGCCAGGTTTCGTAAAAAATGTCAAGTCTTCGATGCTTTGTTATTGAATGTCACCCCCGTAATAATATAGTCTTCGGAAAGAGTGTTTCACAATGACGCAACGGAGAGAGGAAAATCCATAAACGCTCACTCATGATCTCGTTTTTTCCTCATAAAAACTAATCAAAAAATGGGGGAGAATTGTTAGATTTCGAAACGAAGAAGAGGAGATTGAGTTCGATAGGAAATTTTTAAACACGTTATGTAATTCCGACGATGCCAGGTTTCGTAAAAAAAGTCAAGTCTTCGATGCTTTGTCATAGAATGTCATCCCCGTAATAATATAGTCTTCGGAAAGAGTGTTTCACAATGACGCAGCGGAGAGAGGAAAATCCATAAACGCTCACTCATGACCTCGTTTTTTCCTTAGAAAAACTAATCAAGAAATGGGGGAGAATTGTTAGATTTCGAAACGAAGAAGAGGAGATGGAGTTCGGTGGGAAATTTAGAAACGCGTTATGTAATTCCGACGATGCCAGGTTTCGTAAAAAAAGTCAAGTCTCGATGCTTTGTCATTGAATGTCACCTCCGTAAGAATATAGTCTTCGGAAAGAGTGTTTCACAATGACGCAACGGAGAGAGGAAAATCCATAAACGCTCACTCATGACATTGATTTTTCTCAAAAAACTAATCAAATAGTGGGAGAATTGTTAGATTTCGAAACGAAGAAGAGGAGATGGAGTTCGGTGGGAAATTTAGGAACGCGTTATGTAATTCCGACGATGCCACGTTTCGTAAGAACAGTCCAGGCTTTGATGCTTTGTCATTGAATGTCACCTCCGTAATAATATAGTCTTCGGAAAGAGTGTTTCACAATGACGTAACGGAGAGAGGAAAATCCATAAACGCTCACTCATGACCTCGTTTATTCCTCAAAAAATCCAATCAAAAAGTGGGGGAGAATTGTTAGATTTCGAAACGAAGAAGAGGAGAAGGAGTTCGATAGGAAATTTTTAAACGCGTTATGTAATTCCGACGATGCCAGGTTTCGTAAAAAAAGTCAAGTCTTCGATGCTTTGTCATAGAATGTCACCCCCGTAATAATATAGTCTTCGGAAAGAGTGTTTCACAATGACGCAACGGAGAGAGAAAAATCCATAAACGTTCACTCATGACCTCGTTCTTTCCTTAGAAAAACTAATCAAAAAATGGGGGAGAATTGTTAGATTTCGAAACGAAGAAGAGGAGATGGAGTTCAGTGGGAAATTTAGAAACGCGTTATGTAATTCCGACGATGCCAGGTTTCGTAAAAAAAGTCAAGTCTTCGATGCTTTATCATTGAATGTGCCCTCCGTAATAATATAGTCTTCGGAAAGAGTGTTTCACAATGACGCAACGGAGAGAGGAAAATCCATAAACGCTGACTCATGACCTCGTTTATTCCTCAAAAAATCCAATCAAAAAGTGGGGGAGAATTGTTAGATTTCGAAACGAAGAAGAGGAGAAGGAGTTCGATAGGAAATTTTTAAACGCGTTATGTAATTCCGACGATGCCAGGTTTCGTAAAAAAAGTCAAGTCTTCGATGCTTTGTCATAGAATGTCACCCCCGTAATAATATAGTCTTCGGAAAGAGTGTTTCACAATGACGCAACGGAGAGAGAAAAATCCATAAACGTTCACTCATGACCTCGTTCTTTCCTTAGAAAAACTAATCGAAAAATGGGGGAGAATTGTTAGATTTCGAAACGAAGAAGAGGAGATTGAGTTCGGTGGGAAATTTAGAAACGCGTTATATAATTCCGACGATGCCAGGTTCCGTGAAAAAGTCAAGTCTTCGATGCTTTGTCATTGAATGTCACCTCCGTAATAATGTGACGCAACGGAGAGAGGAAAATCCATAAACGCTCACTCATGACATCGTTTTTTCCTTAGAAAAACTAATTAAAAAATGGGGGAGAATTGTTAGATTTCGAAACGAAGAAGAGGAGATTGAGTTCGGTGGGAAATTTATAAACGCGTTATGTAATTCCGACGATGCCAGGTTACGTAGAAAACGTCAAGTATTCTATGCTTTGGTGCTGAATGGGTTACTTTCTCAATAATATAGTCTTTGGAAAGTGTGTTTCATAATGACGCAACGTAGAGAGGAAAATCTATAAACGCTCACTTAAGACATTGATTTTCCTCAAAAAACTAATCAAAAAGTGGGAGAGAATTGTTAGATTTCGAAACGAAGAGGAGAAGGAGTTCGGTGGAAAATATAGAAACCCGTTATGTGATTCCAACGAAGCCACGTTTCGTAAAAAAAGTCAAGGCCTCGATGCTTTGTCATTGATTGTCACCTCCGTAATAATATAATCTTCGATAAGTGTGTTTCACAATGACGCAACGGAGAGAAGAAACTCCATAAACGCTCACTCATGACCTTGTTTTATCCTCAAAAGAACTAATCAGAAAGTGGGAGAGAATTGTTAGATTTCGAAACGAAGAAGAGGAGATTGAGTTCGGTGGGAAATTTAGAAACGCGTTATGTAATTCCGACGATGCCAGGTTCCGTAAAAAAGTCAAGTCTTCGATGCTTTGTCATTGAATGTCACCTCCGTAATAATATGACGCAACGGAGAGAGGAAAATCCATAAACGCTCACTCATGACCTCGTTTTTTCCTTAGAAAAACTAATCAAAAAATGGGGGAGAATTGTTAGATTTCGAAACGAAGAAGAGGAGATTGAGTTCGATAGGAAATTTATAAACGCGTTATGTAATTCCGACGATGCCAGGTTTCGTAAAAAAAGTCAAGTATTCTATGCTTTGGTGCTGAATGGGTTACTTTCTCAATAATATAGTCTTTGGAAAGTGTGTTTCATAATGACGCAACGTAGAGAGGAAAATCTATAAACGCTCACTTAAGACATTGATTTTCCTCAAAAAACTAATCAAAAAGTGGGAGAGAATTGTTAGATTTCGAAACGAAGAGGAGAAGGAGTTCGGTAGAAAATATAGAAACCCGTTATGTAATTCCAACGATGCCACGTTTCGTAAAAAAAGTCAAGGCCTCGATGCTTTTCATTGAATGTCACCCCCGTAATAATATAATCTTCGATAAGTGTGTTTCACAATGACGCAACGGAGAGAAAAAAATCCATAAACGCTCACTCATGACCTTGTTTTATCCTCAAAAGAACTAATCAGAAAGTGGGAGAGAATTGTTAGATTTCGAAACGAAGAAGAGGAGATGGAGTTCGGTGGGAAATTTAGAAACGCGTTATGTAATTCCGACGATGCCACGTTTCGTAAGAAAAGTCCAGGCTTCGATGCTTTGTCATTGAATGTCACCCCCTTAATAATATAATCTTCGATAAGTGTGTTTCACAATGACGTAACGGAGAGAGGAAAATCCATAAACGCTCACTCATGACCTCGTTTATTCCTCAAAAAATCCAATCAAAAAGTGGGGGAGAATTGTTAGATTTCGAAACGAAGAAGAGGAGATGGAGTTCGGTGGGAAATTTAGAAACGCGTTATGTAATTCCGACGATGCCAGGTTCCGTAAAAAAGTCAAGTCTTCGATGCTTTGTCATTGAATGTCACCTCCGTAATAATATAGTCTTCGGAAAGAGTGTTTCACAATGACGCAACGGAGAGAGGAAAATCCATAAACGCTCACTCATGACCTCGTTTTTTCCTTAGAAAAACTAATCAAAAGATGGGGGAGAATTGTTAGATTTCGAAACGAAGAAGAGGAGATGGAGTTCGATAGGAAATTTTTTAACGCGTTATGTAATTCCGACGATGCCACGTTTCGTAAGAACAGTCCAGGCTTCGATGCTTTGTCATTGAATGTCACCTCCGTAATAATATAGTCTTCGATAAGTGTGTTTCACAATGACGTAACGGAGAGAGGAAAATCCATAAACGCTCACTCATGACCTCGTTTATTCCTCAAAAAATCCAATCAAAAAGTGGGGGAGAATTGTTAGATTTCGAAACGAAGAAGAGGAGATTGAGTTCGGTGGGAAATTTAGAAACGCGTTATGTAATTCCGACGATGCCAGGTTCCGTAAAAAAGTCAAGTCTTCGATGCTTTGTCATTGAATGTCACCTCCGTAATAATATAGTCTTCGGAAAGAGTGTTTCACAATGACGCAACGGAGAGAGGAAAATCCATAAACGCTCACTCATGACCTCGTTTTTTCCTTAGAAAAACTAATCGATAAATGGGGGAGAATTGTTAGATTTCGAAACGAAGAAGAGGAGATGGAGTTCGATAGGAAATTTTTAAACGCGTTATGTAATTCCGACGATGCCAGGTTTCGTAAAAAAAGTCAAGTCTTCGATGCTTTGTCATTGAATGTCACCTCCGTAATAATATAGTCTTCGGAAAGAGTGTTTCACAATGACGCAACGGAGAGAGGAAAATCCATCAACGCTCACTTATGACATTGATTTTTCTCAAAAAACTAATCAAAAAGTGAGAGAATTGTTAGAATTCGAAACGAAGAAGAGGAGATTGAGTTCGGTGGGAAATTTAGAAACGCGTTATGTAATTCCGACGATGCCAGGTTCCATAAAAAAGTCAAGTCTTCGATGCTTTGTCATTGAATGTCACCTCCGTAATAATATAGTCTTCGGAAAGAGTGTTTCACAATGACGCAACGGAGAGAGGAAAATCCATAAACGCTCACTCATGACCACGTTTTTTCCTTAGAAAAACTAATCAAAAGATGGGGGAGAATTGTTAGATTTCGAAACGAAGAAGAGGAGATTGAGTTCGGTGGGAAATTTAGAAACGCGTTATGTAATTCCGACGATGCCAGGTTTCGTAAAAAATGTCAAGTCTTCGATGCTTTGTTATTGAATGTCACCACCGTAATAATATAGTCTTCGGAAAGAGTGTTTCACAATGACGCAACGGAGAGAGGAAAATCCATAAACGCTCACTCATGATCTCGTTTTTTCCTCATAAAAACTAATCAAAAAATGGGGGAGAATTGTTAGATTTCGAAACGAAGAAGAGGAGATTGAGTTCGATAGGAAATTTTTAAACACGTTATGTAATTCCGACGATGCCAGGTTTCGTAAAAAAAGTCAAGTCTTCGATGCTTTGTCATAGAATGTCATCCCCGTAATAATATAGTCTTCGGAAAGAGTGTTTCACAATGACGCAGCGGAGAGAGGAAAATCCATAAACGCTCACTCATGACCTCGTTTTTTCCTTAGAAAAACTAATCAAGAAATGGGGGAGAATTGTTAGATTTCGAAACGAAGAAGAGGAGATGGAGTTCGGTGGGAAATTTAGAAACGCGTTATGTAATTCCGACGATGCCAGGTTTCGTAAAAAAAGTCAAGTCTCGATGCTTTGTCATTGAATGTCACCTCCGTAATAATATAGTCTTCGGAAAGAGTGTTTCACAATGACGCAACGGAGAGAGGAAAATCCATAAACGCTCACTCATGACATTGATTTTTCTCAAAAAACTAATCAAAAAGTGGGAGAATTGTTAGATTTCGAAACGAAGAAGAGGAGATGGAGTTCGGTGGGAAATTTAGGAACGCGTTATGTAATTCCGACGATGCCACGTTTCGTAAGAACAGTCCAGGCTTTGATGCTTTGTCATTGAATGTCACCTCCGTAATAATATAGTCTTCGGAAAGAGTGTTTCACAATGACGTAACGGAGAGAGGAAAATCCATAAACGCTCACTCATGACCTCGTTTATTCCTCAAAAAATCCAATCAAAAAGTGGGGGAGAATTGTTAGATTTCGAAACGAAGAAGAGGAGAAGGAGTTCGATAGGAAATTTTTAAACGCGTTATGTAATTCCGACGATGCCAGGTTTCGTAAAAAAAGTCAAGTCTTCGATGCTTTGTCATAGAATGTCACCCCCGTAATAATATAGTCTTCGGAAAGAGTGTTTCACAATGACGCAACGGAGAGAGAAAAATCCATAAACGTTCACTCATGACCTCGTTCTTTCCTTAGAAAAACTAATCAAAAAATGGGGGAGAATTGTTAGATTTCGAAACGAAGAAGAGGAGATGGAGTTCAGTGGGAAATTTAGAAACGCGTTATGTAATTCCGACGATGCCAGGTTTCGTAAAAAAAGTCAAGTCTTCGATGCTTTATCATTGAATGTGCCCTCCGTAATAATATAGTCTTCGGAAAGAGTGTTTCACAATGACGCAACGGAGAGAGGAAAATCCATAAACGCTCACTCATGACCTCGTTTATTCCTCAAAAAATCCAATCAAAAAGTGGGGGAGAATTGTTAGATTTCGAAACGAAGAAGAGGAGAAGGAGTTCGATAGGAAATTTTTAAACGCGTTATGTAATTCCGACGATGCCAGGTTTCGTAAAAAAAGTCAAGTCTTCGATGCTTTGTCATAGAATGTCACCCCCGTAATAATATAGTCTTCGGAAAGAGTGTTTCACAATGACGCAACGGAGAGAGAAAAATCCATAAACGTTCACTCATGACCTCGTTCTTTGCTTAGAAAAACTAATCGAAAAATGGGGGAGAATTGTTAGATTTCGAAACGAAGAAGAGGAGATTGAGTTCGGTGGGAAATTTAGAAACGCGTTATATAATTCCGACGATGCCAGGTTCCGTGAAAAAGTCAAGTCTTCGATGCTTTGTCATTGAATGTCACCTCCGTAATAATGTGACGCAACGGAGAGAGGAAAATCCATAAACGCTCACTCATGACATCGTTTTTTCCTTAGAAAAACTAATTAAAAAATGGGGGAGAATTGTTAGATTTCGAAACGAAGAAGAGGAGATTGAGTTCGGTGGGAAATTTATAAACGCGTTATGTAATTCCGACGATGCCAGGTTACGTAGAAAACGTCAAGTATTCTATGCTTTGGTGCTGAATGGGTTACTTTCTCAATAATATAGTCTTTGGAAAGTGTGTTTCATAATGACGCAACGTAGAGAGGAAAATCTATAAACGCTCACTTAAGACATTGATTTTCCTCAAAAAACTAATCAAAAAGTGGGAGAGAATTGTTAGATTTCGAAACGAAGAGGAGAAGGAGTTCGGTGGAAAATATAGAAACCCGTTATGTGATTCCAACGAAGCCACGTTTCGTAAAAAAAGTCAAGGCCTCGATGCTTTGTCATTGATTGTCACCTCCGTAATAATATAATCTTCGATAAGTGTGTTTCACAATGACGCAACGGAGAGAAGAAACTCCATAAACGCTCACTCATGACCTTGTTTTATCCTCAAAAGAACTAATCAGAAAGTGGGAGAGAATTGTTAGATTTCGAAACGAAGAAGAGGAGATTGAGTTCGGTGGGAAATTTAGAAACGCGTTATGTAATTCCGACGATGCCAGGTTCCGTAAAAAAGTCAAGTCTTCGATGCTTTGTCATTGAATGTCACCTCCGTAATAATATGACGCAACGGAGAGAGGAAAATCCATAAACGCTCACTCATGACCTCGTTTTTTCCTTAGAAAAACTAATCAAAAAATGGGGGAGAATTGTTAGATTTCGAAACGAAGAAGAGGAGATTGAGTTCGATAGGAAATTTATAAACGCGTTATGTAATTCCGACGATGCCAGGTTTCGTAAAAAAAGTCAAGTATTCTATGCTTTGGTGCTGAATGGGTTACTTTCTCAATAATATAGTCTTTGGAAAGTGTGTTTCATAATGACGCAACGTAGAGAGGAAAATCTATAAACGCTCACTTAAGACATTGATTTTCCTCAAAAAACTAATCAAAAAGTGGGAGAGAATTGTTAGATTTCGAAACGAAGAGGAGAAGGAGTTCGGTAGAAAATATAGAAACCCGTTATGTAATTCCAACGATGCCACGTTTCGTAAAAAAAGTCAAGGCCTCGATGCTTTTCATTGAATGTCACCCCCGTAATAATATAATCTTCGATAAGTGTGTTTCACAATGACGCAACGGAGAGAAAAAAATCCATAAACGCTCACTCATGACCTTGTTTTATCCTCAAAAGAACTAATCAGAAAGTGGGAGAGAATTGTTAGATTTCGAAACGAAGAAGAGGAGATGGAGTTCGGTGGGAAATTTAGAAACGCGTTATGTAATTCCGACGATGCCACGTTTCGTAAGAAAAGTCCAGGCTTCGATGCTTTGTCATTGAATGTCACCCCCTTAATAATATAATCTTCGATAAGTGTGTTTCACAATGACGTAACGGAGAGAGGAAAATCCATAAACGCTCACTCATGACCTCGTTTATTCCTCAAAAAATCCAATCAAAAAGTGGGGGAGAATTGTTAGATTTCGAAACGAAGAAGAGGAGATGGAGTTCGGTGGGAAATTTAGAAACGCGTTATGTAATTCCGACGATGCCAGGTTCCGTAAAAAAGTCAAGTCTTCGATGCTTTGTCATTGAATGTCACCTCCGTAATAATATAGTCTTCGGAAAGAGTGTTTCACAATGACGCAACGGAGAGAGGAAAATCCATAAACGCTCACTCATGACCTCGTTTTTTCCTTAGAAAAACTAATCAAAAGATGGGGGAGAATTGTTAGATTTCGAAACGAAGAAGAGGAGATGGAGTTCGATAGGAAATTTTTTAACGCGTTATGTAATTCCGACGATGCCACGTTTCGTAAGAACAGTCCAGGCTTCGATGCTTTGTCATTGAATGTCACCTCCGTAATAATATAGTCTTCGATAAGTGTGTTTCACAATGACGTAACGGAGAGAGGAAAATCCATAAACGCTCACTCATGACCTCGTTTATTCCTCAAAAAATCCAATCAAAAAGTGGGGGAGAATTGTTAGATTTCGAAACGAAGAAGAGGAGATTGAGTTCGGTGGGAAATTTAGAAACGCGTTATGTAATTCCGACGATGCCAGGTTCCGTAAAAAAGTCAAGTCTTCGATGCTTTGTCATTGAATGTCACCTCCGTAATAATATAGTCTTCGGAAAGAGTGTTTCACAATGACGCAACGGAGAGAGGAAAATCCATAAACGCTCACTCATGACCTCGTTTTTTCCTTAGAAAAACTAATCGATAAATGGGGGAGAATTGTTAGATTTCGAAACGAAGAAGAGGAGATGGAGTTCGATAGGAAATTTTTAAACGCGTTATGTAATTCCGACGATGCCAGGTTTCGTAAAAAAAGTCAAGTCTTCGATGCTTTGTCATTGAATGTCACCTCCGTAATAATATAGTCTTCGGAAAGAGTGTTTCACAATGACGCAACGGAGAGAGGAAAATCCATCAACGCTCACTTATGACATTGATTTTTCTCAAAAAACTAATCAAAAAGTGAGAGAATTGTTAGAATTCGAAACGAAGAAGAGGAGATTGAGTTCGGTGGGAAATTTAGAAACGCGTTATGTAATTCCGACGATGCCAGGTTCCATAAAAAAGTCAAGTCTTCGATGCTTTGTCATTGAATGTCACCTCCGTAATAATATAGTCTTCGGAAAGAGTGTTTCACAATGACGCAACGGAGAGAGGAAAATCCATAAACGCTCACTCATGACCACGTTTTTTCCTTAGAAAAACTAATCAAAAGATGGGGGAGAATTGTTAGATTTCGAAACGAAGAAGAGGAGATTGAGTTCGGTGGGAAATTTAGAAACGCGTTATGTAATTCCGACGATGCCAGGTTTCGTAAAAAATGTCAAGTCTTCGATGCTTTGTTATTGAATGTCACCCCCGTAATAATATAGTCTTCGGAAAGAGTGTTTCACAATGACGCAACGGAGAGAGGAAAATCCATAAACGCTCACTCATGATCTCGTTTTTTCCTCATAAAAACTAATCAAAAAATGGGGGAGAATTGTTAGATTTCGAAACGAAGAAGAGGAGATTGAGTTCGATAGGAAATTTTTAAACACGTTATGTAATTCCGACGATGCCAGGTTTCGTAAAAAAAGTCAAGTCTTCGATGCTTTGTCATAGAATGTCATCCCCGTAATAATATAGTCTTCGGAAAGAGTGTTTCACAATGACGCAGCGGAGAGAGGAAAATCCATAAACGCTCACTCATGACCTCGTTTTTTCCTTAGAAAAACTAATCAAAAGATGGGGGAGAATTGTTAGATTTCGAAACGAAGAAGAGGAGATGGAGTTCGGTGGGAAATTTAGAAACGCGTTATGTAATTCCGACGATGCCAGGTTTCGTAAAAAAAGTCAAGTCTCGATGCTTTGTCATTGAATGTCACCTCCGTAATAATATAGTCTTCGGAAAGAGTGTTTCACAATGACGCAACGGAGAGAGGAAAATCCATAAACGCTCACTCATGACATTGATTTTTCTCAAAAAACTAATCAAAAAGTGGGAGAATTGTTAGATTTCGAAACGAAGAAGGGGAGATGGAGTTCGGTGGGAAATTTAGGAACGCGTTATGTAATTCCGACGATGCCACGTTTCGTAAGAACAGTCCAGGCTTTGATGCTTTGTCATTGAATGTCACCTCCGTAATAATATAGTCTTCGGAAAGAGTGTTTCACAATGACGTAACGGAGAGAGGAAAATCCATAAACGCTCACTCATGACCTCGTTTATTCCTCAAAAAATCCAATCAAAAAGTGGGGGAGAATTGTTAGATTTCGAAACGAAGAAGAGGAGAAGGAGTTCGATAGGAAATTTTTAAACGCGTTATGTAATTCCGACGATGCCAGGTTTCGTAAAAAAAGTCAAGTCTTCGATGCTTTGTCATAGAATGTCACCCCCGTAATAATATAGTCTTCGGAAAGAGTGTTTCACAATGACGCAACGGAGAGAGAAAAATCCATAAACGTTCACTCATGACCTCGTTCTTTCCTTAGAAAAACTAATCAAAAAATGGGGGAGAATTGTTAGATTTCGAAACGAAGAAGAGGAGATGGAGTTCAGTGGGAAATTTAGAAACGCGTTATGTAATTCCGACGATGCCAGGTTTCGTAAAAAAAGTCAAGTCTTCGATGCTTTATAATTGAATGTGCCCTCCGTAATAATATAGTCTTCGGAAAGAGTGTTTCACAATGACGCAACGGAGAGAGGAAAATCCATAAACGCTCACTCATGACCTCGTTTATTCCTCAAAAAATCCAATCAAAAAGTGGGGGAGAATTGTTAGATTTCGAAACGAAGAAGAGGAGAAGGAGTTCGATAGGAAATTTTTAAACGCGTTATGTAATTCCGACGATGCCAGGTTTCGTAAAAAAAGTCAAGTCTTCGATGCTGTGTCATAGAATGTCACCCCCGTAATAATATAGTCTTCGGAAAGAGTGTTTCACAATGACGCAACGGAGAGAGAAAAATCCATAAACGTTCACTCATGACCTCGTTCTTTCCTTAGAAAAACTAATCGAAAAATGGGGGAGAATTGTTAGATTTCGAAACGAAGAAGAGGAGATTGAGTTCGGTGGGAAATTTAGAAACGCGTTATATAATTCCGACGATGCCAGGTTCCGTGAAAAAGTCAAGTCTTCGATGCTTTGTCATTGAATGTCACCTCCGTAATAATGTGACGCAACGGAGAGAGGAAAATCCATAAACGCTCACTCATGACATCGTTTTTTCCTTAGAAAAACTAATTAAAAAATGGGGGAGAATTGTTAGATTTCGAAACGAAGAAGAGGAGATTGAGTTCGGTGGGAAATTTATAAACGCGTTATGTAATTCCGACGATGCCAGGTTACGTAGAAAACGTCAAGTATTCTATGCTTTGGTGCTGAATGGGTTACTTTCTCAATAATATAGTCTTTGGAAAGTGTGTTTCATAATGACGCAACGTAGAGAGGAAAATCTATAAACGCTCACTTAAGACATTGATTTTCCTCAAAAAACTAATCAAAAAGTGGGAGAGAATTGTTAGATTTCGAAACGAAGAGGAGAAGGAGTTCGGTGGAAAATATAGAAACCCGTTATGTGATTCCAACGAAGCCACGTTTCGTAAAAAAAGTCAAGGCCTCGATGCTTTGTCATTGATTGTCACCTCCGTAATAATATAATCTTCGATAAGTGTGTTTCACAATGACGCAACGGAGAGAAGAAACTCCATAAACGCTCACTCATGACCTTGTTTTATCCTCAAAAGAACTAATCAGAAAGTGGGAGAGAATTGTTAGATTTCGAAACGAAGAAGAGGAGATTGAGTTCGGTGGGAAATTTAGAAACGCGTTATGTAATTCCGACGATGCCAGGTTCCGTAAAAAAGTCAAGTCTTCGATGCTTTGTCATTGAATGTCACCTCCGTAATAATATGACGCAACGGAGAGAGGAAAATCCATAAACGCTCACTCATGACCTCGTTTTTTCCTTAGAAAAACTAATCAAAAAATGGGGGAGAATTGTTAGATTTCGAAACGAAGAAGAGGAGATTGAGTTCGATAGGAAATTTATAAACGCGTTATGTAATTCCGACGATGCCAGGTTTCGTAAAAAAAGTCAAGTATTCTATGCTTTGGTGCTGAATGGGTTACTTTCTCAATAATATAGTCTTTGGAAAGTGTGTTTCATAATGACGCAACGTAGAGAGGAAAATCTATAAACGCTCACTTAAGACATTGATTTTCCTCAAAAAACTAATCAAAAAGTGGGAGAGAATTGTTAGATTTCGAAACGAAGAGGAGAAGGAGTTCGGTAGAAAATATAGAAACCCGTTATGTAATTCCAACGATGCCACGTTTCGTAAAAAAAGTCAAGGCCTCGATGCTTTTCATTGAATGTCACCCCCGTAATAATATAATCTTCGATAAGTGTGTTTCACAATGACGCAACGGAGAGAAAAAAATCCATAAACGCTCACTCATGACCTTGTTTTATCCTCAAAAGAACTAATCAGAAAGTGGGAGAGAATTGTTAGATTTCGAAACGAAGAAGAGGAGATGGAGTTCGGTGGGAAATTTAGAAACGCGTTATGTAATTCCGACGATGCCACGTTTCGTAAGAAAAGTCCAGGCTTCGATGCTTTGTCATTGAATGTCACCCCCTTAATAATATAATCTTCGATAAGTGTGTTTCACAATGACGTAACGGAGAGAGGAAAATCCATAAACGCTCACTCATGACCTCGTTTATTCCTCAAAAAATCCAATCAAAAAGTGGGGGAGAATTGTTAGATTTCGAAACGAAGAAGAGGAGATGGAGTTCGGTGGGAAATTTAGAAACGCGTTATGTAATTCCGACGATGCCAGGTTCCGTAAAAAAGTCAAGTCTTCGATGCTTTGTCATTGAATGTCACCTCCGTAATAATATAGTCTTCGGAAAGAGTGTTTCACAATGACGCAACGGAGAGAGGAAAATCCATAAACGCTCACTCATGACCTCGTTTTTTCCTTAGAAAAACTAATCAAAAGATGGGGGAGAATTGTTAGATTTCGAAACGAAGAAGAGGAGATGGAGTTCGATAGGAAATTTTTTAACGCGTTATGTAATTCCGACGATGCCACGTTTCGTAAGAACAGTCCAGGCTTCGATGCTTTGTCATTGAATGTCACCTCCGTAATAATATAGTCTTCGATAAGTGTGTTTCACAATGACGTAACGGAGAGAGGAAAATCCATAAACGCTCACTCATGACCTCGTTTATTCCTCAAAAAATCCAATCAAAAAGTGGGGGAGAATTGTTAGATTTCGAAACGAAGAAGAGGAGATTGAGTTCGGTGGGAAATTTAGAAACGCGTTATGTAATTCCGACGATGCCAGGTTCCGTAAAAAAGTCAAGTCTTCGATGCTTTGTCATTGAATGTCACCTCCGTAATAATATGACGCAACGGAGATGGGAAAATCCATAAACGCTCACTCATGACCTCGTTTTTTCCTTAGAAAAACTAATCAAAAAATGGGGGAGAATTGTTAGATTTCGAAACGAAGAAGAGGAGATTGAGTTCGGTGGGAAATTTATAAACGCGTTATGTAATTCCGACGATGCCAGGTTTCGTAAAAAAAGTCAAGTATTCTATGCTTTGGTGCTGAATGGGTTACTTTCTCAATAATATAGTCTTTGGAAAGTGTGTTTCATAATGACGCAACGTAGAGAGGAAAATCTATGAACGCTCACTTAAGACATTGATTTTCCTCAAAAAACTAATCAAAAAGTGGGAGAGAATTGTTAGATTTCGAAACGAAGAGGAGAAGGAGTTCGGTAGAAAATATAGAAACCCGTTATGTAATTCCAACGATGCCACGTTTCGTAAAAAAAGTCAAGGCCTCGATGCTTTGTCATTGAATGTCACCCCCGTAATAATATAATCTTCGATAAGTGTGTTTCACAATGACGTAACGGAGAGAGGAAAATCCATAAACGCTCACTCATGACCTTGTTTTATCCTCAAAAAATCCAATCAAAAAGTGGGGGAGAATTGTTAGATTTCGAAACGAAGAAGAGGAGATGAAGTTCGGTGGGAAATTTAGAAACGCGTTATGTCATTCCGACGATGCCACGTTTCGTAAGAAAAGTCCAGGCTTCGATGCTTTGTCATTGAATGTCACCCCCGTAATAATATAATCTTCGATAAGTGTGTTTCACAATGACGTAACGGAGAGAGGAAAATCCATAAACGCTCACTCATGACCTCGTTTATTCCTCAAAAAATCCAATCAAAAAGTGGGGGAGAATTGTTAGATTTCGAAACGAAGAAGAGGAGATTGAGTTCGGTGGGAAATTTAGAAACGCGTTATGTAATTCCGACGATGCCAGATTTCGTAAAAAAAGTCAAGTCTTCGATGCTTTGTCATTGAATGTCACCTCCGTAATAATATAGTCTTCGGAAAGAGTGTTTCACAATGACGCAACGGAGAGAGGAAAATCCATAAACGCTCACTTATGACATTGATTTTTCTCAAAAAACTAATCAAAAAGTGAAAGAATTGTTAGATTTCGAAACGAAGAGGAGATGGAGTTCGGTGGGAAATTTAGAAACGCGTTATGTAATTCCGACGATGCCAGGTTCCGTAAAAATGTCAAGTCTTCGATGCTTTGTCATTGAATGTCACCTCCGTAATAATATAGTCTTCGGAAAGAGTGTTTCACAATGACGCAACGGAGAGAGGAAAATCCATAAACGCTCACTCATGACCTCGTTTTTTCCTTAGAAAAACTAATCAAAAAATGGGGGAGAATTGTTAGATTTCGAAACGAAGAAGAGGAGATTGAGTTCGGTGGGAAATTTATAAACGCGTTATGTAATTCCGACGATGCCAGGTTTCGTAAAAAAAGTCAAGTCTTCGATGCTTTGTCATTGAATGTCACCTCCGTAATAATATAGTCTTCGGAAAGAGTGTTTCACAATGACGCAACGGAGAGAGGAAAATCCATAAACGCTCACTCCTAACCTTGTTTTATCCTTAGAAAAACTAATCAAAAAATGGCGGAGAATTGTTAGATTTCGAAACGAAGAAGAGGAGATTGAGTTCGGTGGGAAATTTATGAACGCGTTATGTAATTCCGACGATGCCAGGTTTCGTAAAAAATGTCAAGTCTTCGATGCTTTGTCATTGAATGTCACCTCCGTAATAATATAGTCTTCGGAAAGAGTGTTTCACAATGACGCAACGGAGAGAGGAAAATCCATAAACGCTCACTCATGACCTCGTTTTTTCCTTAGAAAAACTAATCAAAAAATGGGGGAGAATTGTTAGATTTCGAAACGAAGAAGAGGAGATGGAGTTCGATAGGAAATTTATAAACGCGTTATGTAATTCCGACAATGCCACGTTTCGTAAAAAATGTCAAGTCTTCGATGTTTTGTCATTGAATGTCACCTCCGTAATAATATAGTCTTCGGAAAGAGTGTTTCACAATGACGCAACGGAGAGAGGAAAATCCATAAACGCTCACTCATGACCTCGTTTTTTCCTTAGAAAAACTAATCAAAAAATGGGGGAGAATTGTTAGATTTCGAAACGAAGAAGAGGAGATGGAGTTCGGTAGGAAATTTATAAACGCGTTATGTAATTCCGACAATGCCACGTTTCGTAAAAAATGTCAAGTCTTCGATGTTTTGTCATTGAATGTCACCTCCGTAATAATATAGTCTTCGGAAAGAGTGTTTCACAATGACGCAACGGAGAGAGGAAAATCCATAAACGCTCACTCATGACCTCGTTTTTTCCTTAGAAAAACTAATCAAAAAATGGGGGAGAATTGTTAGATTTGGAAACGAAGAAGAGGAGATGGAGTTCGGTAGGAAATTTATAAACGCGTTATGTAATTCCGACGATGCCAGGTTTTGAAAAAATGTCAAGTCTTCGATGCTTTGTCATTGAATGTCACCTCCGTAATAATATAGTCTTCGGAAAGAGTGTTTCACAATGACGCGACGGAGAGAGGAAAATCCATAAACGCTCACTCATGACCTTGTTTATGCCTTAGAAAAACTAATCAAAAAGTGGGGGAGAATTGTTAGATTTCGAAACGAAGAAGAGGAGATTGATTTCGGTGGGAAATTTATAAACGCGTTATGTAATTCCGACGATGCCAGGTTTCGTAAAAAAAGACAAGTCTTCGATGCTTTGTCATTGAATGTCACCTCCGTAATAATATAGTCTTCGGAAAGAGTGTTTCACAATGACGCAACGGAGAGAGGAAAATCTATAAACGCTCACTTAAGACATTGATTTTTCTCAAAAAACTAATCAAAAAGTGAGAGAATTGTTAGATTTCGAAACGAAGAGGAGGAGATGGAGTTCGGTAGAAAATATAGAAACCCGTTATGTAATTCCAACGATGCCACGTTTCGTAAAAAAAGTCAAGGCTTCGATGCTTTGTCATTGGATGTCACCCCCGTAATAATATAATATTCGATAAGTGTGTTTCACAATGACGCAACGGAGAGAAGAAAATCCATAAACGCTCACTCATGACCTTGTTTTATCCTCAAAAGAACTAATCAGAAAGTGGGAGAGAATTGTTAGATTTCGAAACGAAGAAGAGGAGATGGAGTTCGGTTGAAATTATAGAAATGCGTTATGTAATTCGGACAATGCCACGTTTCGTAAAAAATGTCAAGTCTTCGATGCTTTGTCATTGAATGTCACCTCCGTAATAATATAGTCTTCGGAAAGACTGTTTCACAATGACGTGACGGAGAGAGGAAAATCCATAAACGCTCACTCATGACCTTGTTTATGCCTTAGAAAAACTAATCAAAAAATGGGGGAGAATTGTTAGATTTCGAAACGAAGAAGAGGAGATGGAGTTCGATAGGAAATTTTTAAACGCGTTATGTAATTCCGACGATGCCAGGTTTCGTAAAAAAAGTCAAGTCTTCGATGCTTTGTCATAGAATGTCACCCCCGTAATAATATAGTCTTCGGAAAGAGTGTTTCACAATGACGCAACGGAGAGAGGAAAATCCATAAACGCTCACTTATGACATTGATTTTTCTCAAAAAACTAATCAAAAAGTGAGAGAATTGTTAGATTTCGAAACGAAGAAGAGGAGATGGAGTTCGGTGGGAAATTTAGAAACGCGTGATGTAATTCCGACAAAGCCACGTTTCGTAAAAAATGTCAAGTCTCCGATGCTTTGTCATCGAATGTCACCTCCGTAATAATATAGTCTTCGGAAAGAGTGTTTCACAATGACGCAACGGAGAGAGGAAAATCCATAAACGCTCACTCATGACCTCGTTTTTTCCTTAGAAAAACTAATCAAAAAATGGGGGAGAATTGTTAGATTTCGAAACGAAGAAGAGGAGATGGAGTTCGATAGGAAATTTTTAAACGCGTTATGTAATTCCGACGTTGCCAGGTTTCGTAAAAAAAGTCAAGTCTTCGATGGTTTGTCATAGAATGTCACCCCCGTAATAATATAGTCTTAGGAAAGAGTGTTTCACAATGACGCAACGGAGAGAGGAAAATCCATAAACGCTCACTCATGACCTCGTTTTATCCTTAGAAAAACTAATCAAAAAATGGGGGAGAATTGTTAGATTTCGAAACGAAGAAGAGGAGATGGAGTTCGATAGGAAATTTTTAAACGCGTTATGTAATTCCGACGTTGCCAGGTTTCGTAAAAAAAGTCAAGTCTTCGATGCTTTGTCATAGAATGTCACCCCCGTAATAATATAGTCTTCGGAAAGAGTGTTTCACAATGACGCGACGGAGAGAGGAAAATCCATAAACGCTCACTCAAGACCTTGTTTATGCCTTAGAAAAACTAATCAAAAAGTGGGGGAGAATTGTTAGATTTCGAAACGAAGAAGAGGAGATTGAGTTCGGTGGGAAATTTATAAACGCGTTATGTAATTCCGACGATGCCAGGTTTCGTAAAAAAAGTCAAGTCTTCGATGCTTTGTCATTGAATGTCACCTCCGTAATAATATAGTCTTCGGAAAGAGTGTTTCACAATGACGCAACGGAGAGAGGAAAATCTATAAACGCTCACTTAAGACATTGATTTTTCTCAAAAAACTAATCAAAAAGTGAGAGAATTGTTAGATTTCGAAACGAAGAGGAGGAGATGGAGTTCGGTAGAAAATATAGAAACCCGTTATGTAATTCCAACGATGCCACGTTTCGTAAAAAAAGTCAAGGCTTCGATGCTTTGTCATTGGATGTCACCCCCGTAATAATATAATATTCGATAAGTGTGTTTCACAATGACGCAACGGAGAGAAGAAAATCCATAAACGCTCACTCATGACCTTGTTTTATCCTCAAAAGAACTAATCAGAAAGTGGGAGAGAATTGTTAGATTTCGAAACGAAGAAGAGGAGATGGAGTTCGGTTGAAATTATAGAAATGCGTTATGTAATTCGGACAATGCCACGTTTCGTAAAAAATGTCAAGTCTTCGATGCTTTGTCATTGAATGTCACCTCCGTAATAATATAGTCTTCGGAAAGACTGTTTCACAATGACGTGACGGAGAGAGGAAAATCCATAAACGCTCACTCATGACCTTGTTTATGCCTTAGAAAAACTAATCAAAAAATGGGGGAGAATTGTTAGATTTCGAAACGAAGAAGAGGAGATGGAGTTCGATAGGAAATTTTTAAACGCGTTATGTAATTCCGACGATGCCAGGTTTCGTAAAAAAAGTCAAGTCTTCGATGCTTTGTCATAGAATGTCACCCCCGTAATAATATAGTCTTCGGAAAGAGTGTTTCACAATGACGCAACGGAGAGAGGAAAATCCATAAACGCTCACTTATGACATTGATTTTTCTCAAAAAACTAATCAAAAAGTGAGAGAATTGTTAGATTTCGAAACGAAGAAGAGGAGATGGAGTTCGGTGGGAAATTTAGAAACGCGTGATGTAATTCCGACAAAGCCACGTTTCGTAAAAAATGTCAAGTCTTCGATGCTTTGTCATCGAATGTCACCTCCGTAATAATATAGTCTTCGGAAAGAGTGTTTCACAATGACGCAACGGAGAGAGGAAAATCCATAAACGCTCACTCATGACCTCGTTTTTTCCTTAGAAAAACTAATCAAAAAATGGGGGAGAATTGTTAGATTTCGAAACGAAGAAGAGGAGATGGAGTTCGATAGGAAATTTTTAAACGCGTTATGTAATTCCGACGTTGCCAGGTTTCGTAAAAAAAGTCAAGTCTTCGATGGTTTGTCATAGAATGTCACCCCCGTAATAATATAGTCTTAGGAAAGAGTGTTTCACAATGACGCAACGGAGAGAGGAAAATCCATAAACGCTCACTCATGACCTCGTTTTATCCTTAGAAAAACTAATCAAAAAATGGGGGAGAATTGTTAGATTTCGAAACGAAGAAGAGGAGATGGAGTTCGATAGGAAATTTTTAAACGCGTTATGTAATTCCGACGTTGCCAGGTTTCGTAAAAAAAGTCAAGTCTTCGATGCTTTGTCATAGAATGTCACCCCCGTAATAATATAGTCTTCGGAAAGAGTGTTTCACAATGACGCAACGTAGAGAGGAAAATCTATAAACGCTCACTTAAGACATTGATTTTCCTCAAAAAACTAATCAAAAAGTGGGAGAATTGTTAGATTTCGAAACGAAGAAGAGGAGATTGAGTTCGGTAGGAAATTTAGAAACGCGTTATGTAATTCCGACGATGCCAGGTTTCGTAAAAAATGTCAAGTCTCGATGCTTTGTCATCGAATGTCACCTCCGTAATAATAAAGTCTTCGGAAAGAGTGTTTCACAATGACGCAACGGAGAGAGGAAAATCCATAAACGCTCACTCATGACCTCGTTTTTTCCTCAGAAAAACTAATCAAAAAATGGGGGAGAATTGTTAGATTTCGAAACGAAGAAGAGGAGATGGAGTTCGATAGGAAATTTTTAAACGCGTTATGTAATTCCGACGTTGCCAGGTTTCGTAAAAAAAGTCAAGTCTTCGATGGTTTGTCATAGAATGTCACCCCCGTAATAATATAGTCTTCGGAAAGAGTGTTTCACAATGACGCAACGGAGAGAGGAAAATCCATAAACGCTCACTCATGACCTCGTTTTATCCTTAGAAAAACTAATCAAAAAATGGGGGAGAATTGTTAGATTTCGAAACGAAGAAGAGGAGATGGAGTTCGATAGGAAATTTTTAAACGCGTTATGTAATTCCGACGATGCCAGGTTTCGTAAAAAATGTCAAGTCTTCGATGCTTTGTTATTGAATGTCACCTCCGTAATAATATAGTCTTCGGAAAGAGTGTTTCACAATGACGCGACGGAGAGAGGAAAATCCATAAACGCTCACTCATGACCTTGTTTATGCCTTAGAAAAACTAATCAAAAAGTGGGGGAGAATTGTTAGATTTCGAAACGAAGAAGAGGAGATTGAGTTCGGTGGGAAATTTATAAACGCGTTATGTAATTCCGACGATGCCAGGTTTCGTAAAAAAAGTCAAGTCTTCGATGCTTTGTCATTGAATGTCACCTCCGTAATAATATAGTCTTCGGAAAGAGTGTTTCACAATGACGCAACGGAGAGAGGAAAATCTATAAACGCTCACTTAAGACATTGATTTTCCTCAAAAAACTAATCAAAAAGTGGGAGAGAATTGTTAGATTTCGAAACGAAGAGGAGGAGATGGAGTTCGGTAGAAAATATAGAAACCCGTTATGTAATTCCAACGATGCCACGTTTCGTAAAAAAAGTCAAGGATTCGATGCTTTGTCATTGAATGTCACCCCCGTAATAATATAATATTCGATAAGTGTGTTTCACAATGACGCAACGGAGAGAAGAAAATCCATAAACGCTCACTCATGACCTTGTTTTATCCTCAAAAGAACTAATCAGAAAGTGGGAGAGATTTGTTAGATTTCGAAACGAAGAAGAGGAGATGGAGTTCGGTAGAAATTATAGAAATGCGTTATGTAATTCGGACAATGCCACGTTTCGTAAAAAATGTCAAGTCTTCGATGCTTCGTCATTGAATGTCACCTCCGTAATAATATAGTCTTCGGAAAGACTGTTTCACAATGACGCGACGGAGAGAGGAAAATCCATAAACGCTCACTCATGACCTTGTTTATGCCTTAGAAAAACTAATCAAAAAATGGGGGAGAATTGTTAGATTTCGAAACGAAGAAGAGGAGATGGAGTTCGATAGGAAATTTTTAAACGCGTTATGTAATTCCGACGATGCCAGGTTTCGTAAAAAATGTCAAGTCTTCGATGCTTTGTTATTGAATGTCACCTCCGTAATAATATAGTCTTCGGAAAGTGTGTTTCACAATGACGCAACGTAGAGAGGAAAATCTATAAACGCTCACTTAAGACATTGATTTTCCTCAAAAAACTAATCAAAAAGTGGGAGAGAATTGTTAGATTTCGAAACGAAGAGGAGGAGATGGAGTTCGGTAGAAAATATAGAAACCCGTTAAGTAATTCCAACGATGCCACGTTTCGTAAAAAAAGTCAAGGCTTTGATGCTTTGTCATTGAATGTCACCCCCGTAATAATATAATATTCGATAAGTGTGTTTCACAATGACGCAACGGAGAGAAGAAAATCCATAAACGCTCACTCATGACCTTGTTTTATCCTCAAAAGAACTAATCAGTAAGTGGGAGAGAATTGTTAGATTTCGAAACGAAGAAGAGGAGATGGAGTTCGGTAGAAATTATAGAAATGCGTTATGTAATTCGGACAATGCCACGTTTCGTAAAAAATGTCAAGTCTTCGATGCTTTGTCATTGAATGTCACCTCCGTAATAATATAGTCTTCGGAAAGAGTGTTTCACAATGACGCAACGGAGAGAGGAAAATCCATAAACGCTCACTTATGACATTGATTTTTCTCAAAAAACTAATCAAAAAGTGAGAGAATTGTTAGATTTCGAAACGAAGAAGAGGAGATTGAGTTCGGTAGGAAATTTAGAAACGCGTTATGTAATTCCGACGATGCCACGTTTCGTAAGAAAAGTCCAGGCTTCGATGCTTTGTCATTGAATGTCACCCCCGTAATAATATAATCTTCGATAAGTGTGTTTCACAATGACGTAACGGAGAGAGGAAAATCCATAAACGCTCACTCATGACCTTGTTTATGCCTTAGAAAAACTAATCAAAAAGTGGGGGAGAATTGTTAGATTTCGAAACGAAGAAGAGGAGATTGAGTTCGGTGGGAAATTTATAAACGCGTTATGTAATTCCGACGATGCCAGGTTTCGTAAAAAAAGTCAAGTCTTCGATGCTTTGTCATAGAATGTCACCCCCGTAATAATATAGTCTTCGGAAAGAGTGTTTCACAATGACGCAACGGAGAGAGGAAAATCCATAAACGCTCACTCATGACCTCGTTTTTTCCTTAGAAAAACTAATCAAAAAATGGGGGAGAATTGTTAGATTTCGAAACGAAGAAGAGGAGATGGAGTTCGATAGGAAATTTTTGAACGCGTTATGTAATTCCGACGTTGCCAGGTTTCGTAAAAAAAGTCAAGTCTTCGATGCTTTGTCATAGAATGTCACCCCCGTAATAATATAGTCTTCGGAAAGAGTGTTTCACAATGACGCAACGTAGAGAGGAAAATCTATAAACGCTCACTTAAGACATTGATTTTCCTCAAAAAACTAATCAAAAAGTGGGAGAATTGTTAGATTTCGAAACGAAGAAGAGGAGATTGAGTTCGGTAGGAAATTTAGAAACGCGTTATGTAATTCCGACGATGCCAGGTTTCGTAAAAAAAGTCAAGTCTTCGATGCTTTGTCATAGAATGTCACCCCCGTAATAATATAGTCTTCGGTAAGAGTGTTTCACAATGACGCGACGGAGAGAGGAAAATCCATAAACGCTCACTCATGACCTTGTTTATGCCTTAGAAAAACTAATCAAAAAGTGGGGGAGAATTGTTAGATTTTGAAACGAAGAAGAGGAGATTGAGTTCGGTGGGAAATTTATAAACGCGTTATGTAATTCCGACGATGCCAGGTTTCGTAAAAAAAGTCAAGTCTTCGATGCTTTGTGATTGAATGTCATCTCCGTAATAATATAGTCTTCGGAAAGAGTGTTTCACAATGACGCAACGGAGAGAGGAAAATCCATAAACGCTCACTCATGACCTCGTTTTGTCCTTAGAAAAACTAATCAAAAAATGGGGGAGAATTGTTAGATTTCGAAACGAAGAAGAGGAGATGGAGTTCGATAGGAAATTTTTAAACGCGTTATGTAATTCCGACGATGCCAGGTTTCGTAAAAAAAGTCAAGTCTTCGATGCTTTGTGATTGAATGTCATCTCCGTAATAATATAGTCTTCGGAAAGAGTGTTTCACAATGACGCAACGGAGAGAGGAAAATCCATAAACGCTCACTCATGACCTCGTTTTGTCCTTAGAAAAACTAATCAAAAAATAGGGGAGAATTGTTAGATTTGGAAACGAAGAAGAGGAGATGGAGTTCGGTAGGAAATTTATAAACGCGTTATGTAATTCCGACGATGCCAGGTTTTGAAAAAATGTCAAGTCTTCGATGCTTTGTCATTGAATGTCACCTCCGTAATAATATAGTCTTCGGAAAGAGTGTTTCACAATGACGCGACGGAGAGAGGAAAATCCATAAACGCTCACTCATGACCTTGTTTATGCCTTAGAAAAACTAATCAAAAAGTGGGGGAGAATTGTTAGATTTCGAAACGAAGAAGAGGAGATTGAGTTCGGTGGGAAATTTATAAACGCGTTATGTAATTCCGACGATGCCAGGTTTCGTAAAAAAAGTCAAGTCTTCGATGCTTTGTGATTGAATGTCACCTCCGTAATAATATAGTCTTCGGAAAGAGTGTTTCACAATGACGTAACGGAGAGAGGAAAATCCATAAACGCTCACTTATGACATTGATTTTTCTCAAAAAACTAATCAAAAAGTGGGAGAGAATTGTTAGATTTCGAAACGAAGAGGAGGAGATGGAGTTCGGTAGAAAATATAGAAACCCGTTATGTAATTCCAACGATGCCACGTTTCGTAAAAAAAGTCAAGGCTTTGATGCTTTGTCATTGAATGTCACCCCCGTAATAATATAATATTCGATAAGTGTGTTTCACAATGACGCAACGGAGAGAAGAAAATCCATAAACGCTCACTCATGACCTTGTTTTATCCTCAAAAGAACTAATCAGAAAGTGGGAGAGAATTGTTAGATTTCGAAACGAAGAAGAGGAGATTGAGTTCGGTAGGAAATTTAGAAACGCGTTATGTAATTCCGACGATGCCAGGTTTCGTAAAAAAAGTCAAGTCTTCGATGCTTTGTCATAGAATGTCACCCCCGTAATAATATAGTCTTCGGAAAGAGTGTTTCACAATGACGCAACGGAGAGAGGAAAATCCATAAACGCTCACTCATGACCTCGTTTTTTCCTTAGAAAAACTAATCAAAAAATGGGGGAGAATTGTTAGATTTCGAAACGAAGAAGAGGAGATGGAGTTCGATAGGAAATTTTTAAACGCGTTATGTAATTCCGACGTTGCCAGGTTTCGTAAAAAAAGTCAAGTCTTCGATGCTTTGTCATAGAATGTCACCCCCGTAATAATATAGTCTTCGGAAAGAGTGTTTCACAATGACGCAACGTAGAGAGGAAAATCTATAAACGCTCACTTAAGACATTGATTTTCCTCAAAAAACTAATCAAAAAGTGGGAGAATTGTTAGATTTCGAAACGAAGAAGAGGAGATTGAGTTCGGTAGGAAATTTAGAAACGCGTTATGTAATTCCGACGATGCCAGGTTTCGTAAAAAAAGTCAAGTCTTCGATGCTTTGTCATAGAATGTCACCCCCGTAATAATATAGTCTTCGGAAAGAGTGTTTCACAATGACGCAACGGAGAGAGGAAAATCCATAAACGCTCACTTATGACATTGATTTTTCTCAAAAAACTAATCAAAAAGTGAGAGAATTGTTAGATTTCGAAACGAAGAAGAGGAGATGGAGTTCGGTGGGAAATTTAGGAACGCGTTATGTAATTCCGACGATGCCACGTTTCGTAAGAACAGTCCAGGCTTTGATGCTTTGTCATTGAATGTCACCTCCGTAATAATATAGTCTTCGGAAAGAGTGTTTCACAATGACGCAACGGAGAGAAGAAAATCCATAAACGCTCACTCATGACCTTGTTTTATCCTCAAAAGAACTAATCAGAAAGTGGGAGAGAATTGTTAGATTTCGAAACGAAGAAGAGGAGATTGAGTTCGGTAGGAAATTTAGAAACGCGTTATGTAATTCCGACGATGCCAGGTTTCGTAAAAAAAGTCAAGTCTTCGATGCTTTGTCATAGAATGTCACCCCCGTAATAATATAGTCTTCGGAAAGAGTGTTTCACAATGACGCGACGGAGAGAGGAAAATCCATAAACGCTCACTCAAGACCTTGTTTATGCCTTAGAAAAACTAATCAAAAAGTGGGGGAGAATTGTTAGATTTCGAAACGAAGAAGAGGAGATTGAGTTCGGTGGGAAATTTATAAACGCGTTATGTAATTCCGACGATGCCAGGTTTCGTAAAAAAAGTCAAGTCTTCGATGCTTTGTCATTGAATGTCACCTCCGTAATAATATAGTCTTCGGAAAGAGTGTTTCACAATGACGCAACGGAGAGAGGAAAATCTATAAACGCTCACTTAAGACATTGATTTTTCTCAAAAAACTAATCAAAAAGTGAGAGAATTGTTAGATTTCGAAACGAAGAGGAGGAGATGGAGTTCGGTAGAAAATATAGAAACCCGTTATGTAATTCCAACGATGCCACGTTTCGTAAAAAAAGTCAAGGCTTCGATGCTTTGTCATTGGATGTCACCCCCGTAATAATATAATATTCGATAAGTGTGTTTCACAATGACGCAACGGAGAGAAGAAAATCCATAAACGCTCACTCATGACCTTGTTTTATCCTCAAAAGAACTAATCAGAAAGTGGGAGAGAATTGTTAGATTTCGAAACGAAGAAGAGGAGATGGAGTTCGGTTGAAATTATAGAAATGCGTTATGTAATTCGGACAATGCCACGTTTCGTAAAAAATGTCAAGTCTTCGATGCTTTGTCATTGAATGTCACCTCCGTAATAATATAGTCTTCGGAAAGACTGTTTCACAATGACGTGACGGAGAGAGGAAAATCCATAAACGCTCACTCATGACCTTGTTTATGCCTTAGAAAAACTAATCAAAAAATGGGGGAGAATTGTTAGATTTCGAAACGAAGAAGAGGAGATGGAGTTCGATAGGAAATTTTTAAACGCGTTATGTAATTCCGACGATGCCAGGTTTCGTAAAAAAAGTCAAGTCTTCGATGCTTTGTCATAGAATGTCACCCCCGTAATAATATAGTCTTCGGAAAGAGTGTTTCACAATGACGCAACGGAGAGAGGAAAATCCATAAACGCTCACTTATGACATTGATTTTTCTCAAAAAACTAATCAAAAAGTGAGAGAATTGTTAGATTTCGAAACGAAGAAGAGGAGATGGAGTTCGGTGGGAAATTTAGAAACGCGTGATGTAATTCCGACAAAGCCACGTTTCGTAAAAAATGTCAAGTCTTCGATGCTTTGTCATCGAATGTCACCTCCGTAATAATATAGTCTTCGGAAAGAGTGTTTCACAATGACGCAACGGAGAGAGGAAAATCCATAAACGCTCACTCATGACCTCGTTTTTTCCTTAGAAAAATTAATCAAAAAATGGGGGAGAATTGTTAGATTTCGAAACGAAGAAGAGGAGATGGAGTTCGATAGGAAATTTTTAAACGCGTTATGTAATTCCGACGTTGCCAGGTTTCGTAAAAAAAGTCAAGTCTTCGATGGTTTGTCATAGAATGTCACCCCCGTAATAATATAGTCTTAGGAAAGAGTGTTTCACAATGACGCAACGGAGAGAGGAAAATCCATAAACGCTCACTCATGACCTCGTTTTATCCTTAGAAAAACTAATCAAAAAATGGGGGAGAATTGTTAGATTTCGAAACGAAGAAGAGGAGATGGAGTTCGATAGGAAATTTTTAAACGCGTTATGTAATTCCGACGTTGCCAGGTTTCGTAAAAAAAGTCAAGTCTTCGATGCTTTGTCATAGAATGTCACCCCCGTAATAATATAGTCTTCGGAAAGAGTGTTTCACAATGACGCAACGTAGAGAGGAAAATCTATAAACGCTCACTTAAGACATTGATTTTCCTCAAAAAACTAATCAAAAAGTGGGAGAATTGTTAGATTTCGAAACGAAGAAGAGGAGATTGAGTTCGGTAGGAAATTTAGAAACGCGTTATGTAATTCCGACGATGCCAGGTTTCGTAAAAAATGTCAAGTCTTCGATGCTTTGTCATCGAATGTCACCTCCGTAATAATAAAGTCTTCGGAAAGAGTGTTTCACAATGACGCAACGGAGAGAGGAAAATCCATAAACGCTCACTCATGACCTCGTTTTTTCCTCAGAAAAACTAATCAAAAAATGGGGGAGAATTGTTAGATTTCGAAACGAAGAAGAGGAGATGGAGTTCGATAGGAAATTTTTAAACGCGTTATGTAATTCCGACGTTGCCAGGTTTCGTAAAAAAAGTCAAGTCTTCGATGGTTTGTCATAGAATGTCACCCCCGTAATAATATAGTCTACGGAAAGAGTGTTTCACAATGACGCAACGGAGAGAGGAAAATCCATAAACGCTCACTCATGACCTCGTTTTATCCTTAGAAAAACTAATCAAAAAATGGGGGAGAATTGTTAGATTTCGAAACGAAGAAGAGGAGATGGAGTTCGATAGGAAATTTTTAAACGCGTTATGTAATTCCGACGATGCCAGGTTTCGTAAAAAATGTCAAGTCTTCGATGCTTTGTTATTGAATGTCACCTCCGTAATAATATAGTCTTCGGAAAGAGTGTTTCACAATGACGCGACGGAGAGAGGAAAATCCATAAACGCTCACTCATGACCTTGTTTATGCCTTAGAAAAACTAATCAAAAAGTGGGGGAGAATTGTTAGATTTCGAAACGAAGAAGAGGAGATTGAGTTCGGTGGGAAATTTATAAACGCGTTATGTAATTCCGACGATGCCAGGTTTCGTAAAAAAAGTCAAGTCTTCGATGCTTTGTCATTGAATGTCACCTCCGTAATAATATAGTCTTCGGAAAGAGTGTTTCACAATGACGCAACGGAGAGAGGAAAATCTATAAACGCTCACTTAAGACATTGATTTTCCTCAAAAAACTAATCAAAAAGTGGGAGAGAATTGTTAGATTTCGAAACGAAGAGGAGGAGATGGAGTTCGGTAGAAAATATAGAAACCCGTTATGTAATTCCAACGATGCCACGTTTCGTAAAAAAAGTCAAGGATTCGATGCTTTGTCATTGAATGTCACCCCCGTAATAATATAATATTCGATAAGTGTGTTTCACAATGACGCAACGGAGAGAAGAAAATCCATAAACGCTCACTCATGACCTTGTTTTATCCTCAAAAGAACTAATCAGAAAGTGGGAGAGATTTGTTAGATTTCTAAACGAAGAAGAGGAGATGGAGTTCGGTAGAAATTATAGAAATGCGTTATGTAATTCGGACAATGCCACGTTTCGTAAAAAATGTCAAGTCTTCGATGCTTCGTCATTGAATGTCACCTCCGTAATAATATAGTCTTCGGAAAGACTGTTTCACAATGACGCGACGGAGAGAGGAAAATCCATAAACGCTCACTCATGACCTTGTTTATGCCTTAGAAAAACTAATCAAAAAATGGGGGAGAATTGTTAGATTTCGAAACGAAGAAGAGGAGATGGAGTTCGATAGGAAATTTTTAAACGCGTTATGTAATTCCGACGATGCCAGGTTTCGTAAAAAATGTCAAGTCTTCGATGCTTTGTTATTGAATGTCACCTCCGTAATAATATAGTCTTCGGAAAGTGTGTTTCACAATGACGCAACGTAGAGAGGAAAATCTATAAACGCTCACTTAAGACATTGATTTTCCTCAAAAAACTAATCAAAAAGTGGGAGAGAATTGTTAGATTTCGAAACGAAGAGGAGGAGATGGAGTTCGGTAGAAAATATAGAAACCCGTTATGTAATTCCAACGATGCCACGTTTCGTAAAAAAAGTCAAGGCTTTGATGCTTTGTCATTGAATGTCACCCCCGTAATAATATAATATTCGATAAGTGTGTTTCACAATGACGCAACGGAGAGAAGAAAATCCATAAACGCTCACTCATGACCTTGTTTTATCCTCAAAAGAACTAATCAGTAAGTGGGAGAGAATTGTTAGATTTCGAAACGAAGAAGAGGAGATGGAGTTCGGTAGAAATTATAGAAATGCGTTATGTAATTCGGACAATGCCACGTTTCGTAAAAAATGTCAAGTCTTCGATGCTTTGTCATTGAATGTCACCTCCGTAATAATATAGTCTTCGGAAAGAGTGTTTCACAATGACGCAACGGAGAGAGGAAAATCCATAAACGCTCACTTATGACATTGATTTTTCTCAAAAAACTAATCAAAAAGTGAGAGAATTGTTAGATTTCGAAACGAAGAAGAGGAGATTGAGTTCGGTAGGAAATTTAGAAACGCGTTATGTAATTCCGACGATGCCACGTTTCGTAAGAAAAGTCCAGGCTTCGATGCTTTGTCATTGAATGTCACCCCCGTAATAATATAATCTTCGATAAGTGTGTTTCACAATGACGTAACGGAGAGAGGAAAATCCATTAACGCTCACTCATGACCTCGTTTTGTCCTTAGAAAAACTAATCAAAAAATGGGGGAGAATTGTTAGATTTCGAAACGAAGAAGAGGAGATTGAGTTCGGTGGGAAATTTATAAACGCGTTATGTAATTCCGACGATGCCAGGTTTCGTAAAAAAAGTCAAGTCTTCGATGCTTTGTCATTGAATGTCACCTCCGTAATAATATAGTCTTCGGAAAGAGTGTTTCACAATGACGCAACGGAGAGAGGAAAATCCATAAACGCTCACTCATGACCTCGTTTTATCCTTAGAAAAACTAATCAAAAAATGGGGGAGAATTGTTAGATTTCGAAACGAAGAAGAGGAGATGGAGTTAGGTAGAAATTATAGAAATGCGTTATGTAATTCGGACAATGCCACGTTTCGTAAAAAATGTCAAGTCTTCGATGCTTTGTCATTGAATGTCACCTCCGTAATAATATAGTCCTCGGAAAGAGTGTTTCACAATGACGCAACGGAGAGAGGAAAATCCATAAACGCTCACTTATGACATTGATTTTTCTCAAAAAACTAATCAAAAAGTGAGAGAATTGTTAGATTTCGAAACGAAGAAGAGGAGATTGAGTTCGGTAGGAAATTTAGAAACGCGTTATGTAATTCCGACGATGCCACGTTTCGTAAGAAAAGTCCAGGCTTCGATGCTTTGTCATTGAATGTCACCCCCGTAATAATATAATCTTCGATAAGTGTGTTTCACAATGACGTAACGGAGAGAGGAAAATCCATTAACGCTCAATCATGACCTCGTTTTGTCCTTAGAAAAACTAATCAAAAAATGGGGGAGAATTGTTAGATTTCGAAACGAAGAAGAGGAGATTGAGTTCGGTGGGAAATTTATAAACGCGTTATGTAATTCCGACGATGCCAGGTTTCGTAAAAAAAGTCAAGTCTTCGATGCTTTGTCATTGAATGTCACCTCCGTAATAATATAGTCTTCGGAAAGAGTGTTTCACAATCACGCAACGGAGAGAGGAAAATCCATAAACGCTCACTCATGACCTCGTTTTATCCTTAGAAAAACTAATCAAAAAATGGGGGAGAATTGTTAGATTTCGAAACGAAGAAGAGGAGATGGAGTTCGATAGGAAATTTTTAAACGCGTTATGTAATTCCGACGATGCCAGGTTTCGTAAAAAATGTCAAGTCTTCGATGCTTTGTTATTGAATGTCACCTCCGTAATAATATAGTCTTCGGAAAGAGTGTTTCACAATGACGCATCGGAGAGAGGAAAATCCATGAACGCTCACTCATAACCTCGTTTATTCCTCAAAAAATCCAATCAAAAAGTGGGAGAAAATTGTTAGATTTCGAAACGAAGAAGAGGAGATGGAGTTCGGTAGGAAATTTATAAACGCGTTATGTAATTCCGACAATGCCACGTTTCGTAAAAAATGTCAAGTCTTCGATGCTTTGTCATTGAATGTCACCTCCGTAATAATATAGTCTTCGGAAAGAGTGTTTCACAATGACGCGACGGAGAGAGGAAAATCCATAAACGCTCACTCATGACCTTGTTTATGCCTTAGAAAAACTAATCAAAAAGTGGGGGAGAATTGTTAGATTTCGAAACGAAGAAGAGGAGATTGAGTTCGGTGGGAAATTTATAAACGCGTTATGTAATTCCGACGATGCCAGGTTTCGTAAAAAAAGTCAAGTCTTCGATGCTTTGTCATTGAATGTCACCTCCGTAATAATATAGTCTTCGGAAAGAGTGTTTCACAATGACGCAACGGAGAGAGGAAAATCCATAAACGCTCACTCATGACCTCGTTTTATCCTTAGAAAAACTAATCAAAAAATGGGGGAGAATTGTTAGATTTCGAAACGAAGAAGAGGAGATGGAGTTCGATAGGAAATTTTTACACGCGTTATGTAATTCCGACGATGCCAGGTTTCGTAAAAAATGTCAAGTCTTCGATGCTTTGTTATTGAATGTCACCTCCGTAATAATATAGTCTTCGGAAAGAGTGTTTCACAATGACGCGACGGAGAGAGGAAAATCCATAAACGCTCACTCATAACCTTGTTTATGCCTTAGAAAAACTAATCAAAAAGTGGGGGAGAATTGTTAGATTTCGAAACGAAGAAGAGGAGATTGAGTTCGGTGGGAAATTTATAAACGCGTTATGTAATTCCGACGATGCCAGGTTTCGTAAAAAAAGTCAAGTCTTCGATGCTTTGTGATTGAATGTCACCTCCGTAATAATATAGTCTTCGGAAAGAGTGTTTCACAATGACGCAACGGAGAGAGGAAAATCCATAAACGCTCACTCATGACCTCGTTTTGTCCTTAGAAAAACTAATCAAAAAATGGGGGAGAATTGTTCGATTTCGAAACGAAGAAGAGGAGATTGAGTTCAGTAGGAAATTTAGAAACGCGTTATGTAATTCCGACAAAGCCATGTTTCATTAAAAAAGTCAAGTATCCTATGCTTTGGTGCTGAATGGGTTACATTCTCAATAATATAGTCTTCGGAAAGTGTGTTTCACAATGACGCAAGGTAGAGAGGAAAATCTATAAACGCTCACTTAAGACATTGATTTTCCTCAAAAAACTAATCAAAAAGTGGGAGAGAATAGTTAGATTTCGAAACGAAGAAGAGGAGATGGAGTTCGATAGGAAATTTTTAAACGCGTTATGTAATTCCGACGATGCCAGGTTTCGTAAAAAAAGTCAAGTCTTCGATGCTTTGTGATTGAATGTCACCTCCGTAATAATATAGTCTTCGGAAAGAGTGTTTCACAATGACGCAACGGAGAGAGGAAAATCCATAAACGCTCACTCATGACCTCGTTTTGTCCTTAGAAAAACTAATCAAAAAATGGGGGAGAATTGTTAGATTTCGAAACGAAGAAGAGGAGATTGAATTCGGTAGGAAATTTAGAAACGCGTTATGTAATTCCGACGATGCCAGGTTTCGTAAAAAAAGTCAAGTCTTCGATGCTTTGTCATAGAATGTCACCCCCGTAATAATATAGTCTTCGGAAAGAGTGTTTCACAATGACGCAACGGAGAGAGGAAAATCCATAAACGCTCACTTATGACATTGATTTTTCTCAAAAAACTAATCAAAAAGTGAGAGAATTGTTAGATTTCGAAACGAAGAAGAGGAGATGGAGTTCGGTGGGAAATTTAGAAACGCGTTATGTAATTCCGACAAAGCCACGTTTCGTAAAAAATGTCAAGTCTTCGATGCTTTGTCATCGAATGTCACCTCCGTAATAATATAGTCTTCGGAAAGAGTGTTTCACAATGACGCAACGGAGAGAGGAAAATCCATAAACGCTCACTCATGACCTCGTTTTTTCCTTAGAAAAACTAATCAAAAAATGGGGGAGAATTGTTAGATTTCGAAACGAAGGAGAGGAGATGGAGTTCGATAGGAAATTTTTAAACGCGTTATGTAATTCCGACGTTGCCAGGTTTCGTAAAAAAAGTCAAGTCTTCGATGCTTTGTCATAGAATGTCACCCCCGTAATAATATAGTCTTCGGAAAGAGTGTTTCACAATGACGCAACGGAGAGGGGAAAATCCATAAACGCTCACTCATGACCTCGTTTTATCCTTAGAAAAACTAATCAAAAAATGGGGGAGAATTGTTAGATTTCGAAACGAAGAAGAGGAGATTGAGTTCGGTAGGAAATTTAGAAACGCGTTATGTAATTCCGACAAAGCCATGTTTCATTAAAAAAGTCAAGTATCCTATGCTTTGGTGCTGAATGGGTTACATTCTCAATAATATAGTCTTCGGAAAGTGTGTTTCACAATGACGCAACGTAGAGAGGAAAATCTATAAACGCTCACTTAAGACATTGATTTTCCTCAAAAAACTAATCAAAAAGTGGGAGAGAATAGTTAGATTTCGAAACGAAGAAAAGGAGATGGAATTCGATAGGAAATTTTTAAACGCGTTATGTAATTCCGACGATGCCAGGTTTCGTAAAAAAAGTCAAGTCTTCGATGCTTTGTGATTGAATGTCACCTCCGTAATAATATAGTCTTCGGAAAGTGTTTCACAATGACGCAACGGAGAGAGGAAAATCCATAAACGCTCACTCATGACCTCGTTTTGTCCTTAGAAAAACTAATCAAAAAATGGGGGAGAATTGTTAGATTTCGAAACGAAGAAGAGGAGATTGAGTTCGGTAGGAAATTTAGAAACGCGTTATGTAATTCCGACGATGCCAGGTTTCGTAAAAAAAGTCAAGTCTTCGATGCTTTGTCATAGAATGTCACCCCCGTAATAATATAGTCTTCGGAAAGAGTGTTTCACAATGACGCAACGGAGAGAGGAAAATCCATAAACGCTCACTCATGACCTCGTTTTTTCCTTAGAAAAACTAATCAAAAAATGGGGGTGCATTGTTAGATTTCGAAACGAAGAAGAGGAGATGGAGTTCGATAGGAAATTTTTAAACGCGTTATGTAATTCCGACGTTGCCAGGTTTCGTAAAAAAAGTCAAGTCTTCGATGCTTTGTCATAGAATGTCACCCCCGTAATAATATAGTCTTCGGAAAGAGTGTTTCACAATGACGCAACGGAGAGAGGAAAATCCATAAACGTTCACTCATGACCTCGTTTTATCCTTAGAAAAACTAATCAAAAAATGGGGGAGAATTGTTAGATTTCGAAACGAAGAAGAGGAGATGGAGTTCGATAGGAAATTTTTAAACGCGTTATGTAATTCCGACGATGCCAGGTTTCGTAAAAAATGTCAAGTCTTCGATGCTTTGTTATTGAATGTCACCTCCGTAATAATATAGTCTTCGGAAAGAGTGTTTCACAATGACGCGACGGAGAGAGGAAAATCCATAAACTTCACTCATGACCTTGTTTATGCCTTAGAAAAACTAATCAAAAAGTGGGGGAGAATTGTTAGATTTCGAAACGAAGAAGAGGAGATTGAGTTCGGTGGGAAATTTATAAACGCGTTATGTAATTCCGACGATGCCAGGTTTCGTAAAAAAAGTCAAGTCTTCGATGCTTTGTCATTGAATGTCACCTCCGTAATAATATAGTCTTCGGAAAGTGTGTTTCACAATGACGCAACGTAGAGAGGAAAATCTATAAACGCTCACTTAAGACATTGATTTTCCTCAATAAACTAATCAAAAAGTGGGAGAGAATTGTTAGATTTCGAAACGAAGAGGAGGAGATGGAGTTCGGTAGAAAATATAGAAACCCGTTATGTAATTCCAACGATGCCACGTTTCGTAAAAAAAGTCAAGGCTTCGATGCTTTGTCATTGAATGTCACCCCCGTAATAATATAATATTCGATAAGTGTGTTTCACAATGACGCAACGGAGAGAAGAAAATCCATAAACGCTCACTCATGACCTTGTTTTATCCTTAAATAAACTAATCAGAAAGTGGGAGAGAATTGTTAGATTTCGAAACGAAGAAGAGGAGATGGAGTTCGGTAGAAATTATAGAAATGCGTTATGTAATTCGGACAATGCCACGTTTCGTAAAAAATGTCAAGTCTTCGATGCTTTGTCATTGAATGTCACCTCCGTAATGATATAGTCTTCGGAAAGAGTGTTTCACAATGACGCGACGGAGAGAGGAAAATCCATAAACGCTCACTCATGACCTTGTTTATGCCTTAGAAAAACTAATCAAAAAGTGGGGGAGAATTGTTAGATTTCGAAACGAAGAAGAGGAGATGGAGTTCGATAGAAAATTTTTAAACGCGTTATGTAATTCCGACGATGCCAGGTTTCGTAAAAAATGTCAAGTCTTCGATGCTTTGTTATTGAATGTCACCTCCGTAATAATATAGTCTTCGGAAAGAGTGTTTCACAATGACGCGACGGAGAGAGGAAAATCCATAAACTTCACTCATGACCTTGTTTATGCCTTAGAAAAACTAATCAAAAAGTGGGGGAGAATTGTTAGATTTCGAAACGAAGAAGAGGAGATGGAGTTCGATAGAAAATTTTTAAACGCGTTATGTAATTCCGACGATGCCAGGTTTCGTAAAAAATGTCAAGTCTTCGATGCTTTGTTATTGAATGTCACCTCCGTGATAATATAGTCTTCGGAAAGTGTGTTTCACAATGACGCAACGTAGAGAGGAAAATCTATAAACGCTCACTTAAGACATTGATTTTCCTCAATAAACTAATCAAAAAGTGGGAGAGAATTGTTAGATTTCGAAACGAAGAGGAGGAGATGGAGTTCGGTAGAAAATATAGAAACCCGTTATGTAATTCCAACGATGCCACGTTTCGTAAAAAAAGTCAAGGCTTCGATGCTTTGTCATTGAATGTCACCCCCGTAATAATATAATATTCGATAAGTGTGTTCCACAATGACGCAACGGAGAGAAGAAAATCAATAAACGCTCACTCATGACCTTGTTTTTTCCTCAAAAGAACCAATCAGAAAGTGGGAGAGAATTGTTAGATTTCGAAACGAAGAAGAGGAGATGGAGTTCGGTAGAAATTATAGAAATGCGTTATGTAATTCGGACAATGCCACGTTTCGTAAAAAATGTCAAGTCTTCGATGCTTTGTCATTGAATGTCACCTCCGTAATAATATAGTCTTCGGAAAGAGTGTTTCACAATGACGCAACGGAGAGAGGAAAATCAATAAACGCTCACTTATGACATTGATTTTTCTCAAAAAACTAATCAAAAAGTGAGAGAATTGTTAGATTTCGAAACGAAGAAGAGGAGATGGAGTTCGGTGGGAAATTTAGAAACGCGATATGTAATTCCGACGATGCCACGTTTCGTAAGAAGAGTCCAGGCTTCGATGCTTTGTCATTGAATGTCACCCCCGTAATAATATAATCTTTGATAAGTGTGTTTCACAATGACGTAACGGAGAGAGGAAAATCCATAAACGCTCACTCATGACCTCGTTTATTCCTCAAAAAATCCAATCAAAAAGTGGGGGAGAATTGTTAGATTTCGAAACGAAGAAGAGGAGATTGAGTTCGGTGGGAAATTTAGAAACGCGTTATGTAATTCCGACGATGCCAGGTTTCGTAAAAAAAGTCAAGTCTTCGATGCTTTGTCATAGAATGTCACCCCCGTAATAATATAATCTTCGATAAGTGTGTTTCACAATGACGCAACGGAGAGAGGAAAATCCATAAACGCTCACTCATGACCTTGTTTTTTCTTTAGAAAAACTAATCAAAAAATGGGGGAGAATTGTTAGATTTCGAAACGAAGAAGAGGAGATGGAGTTCGGTAGAAAATTTAGAAACGAGTTATGTAATTCCAACAATGCCACATTTCGAGAAATAAGTCAAATCTTCGATGCTTTGGTGCTGAATGGGTTACATTCTCAATAATATAGTCTTCGGAAAGTGTGTTTCACAATGACGCAACGTAGAGAGGAAAATCTATAAACGCTCACTTAAGACATTGATTTTCCTCAAAAAACTAATCAAAAAGTGAGAAAATTGTTAGATTTCAAAACGAAGAAGAGGAGATGGAGTTCGGTGGGAAATTTAGAAACGCGTTATGTAATTCCGACAATGCCACGTTTCGTAAGAAAAGTCCAGGCTTCGATGCTTTGTCATTGAATGTCACCCGCGTAATAATATAATCTTCGATAAGTGTGTTTCACAATGACGCATCGGAGAGAGGAAAATCCATAAACGCTCACTCATGACCTCGTTTATTCCTCAAAAAATCCAATCAAAAAGTGGGAGAAAATTGTTAGATTTCGAAACGAAGAAGAGGAGATGGAGTTCGGTAGAAATTATAGAAATGCGTTATGTAATTCGGACAATGCCACGTTTCGTAAAAAATGTCAAGTCTTCGATGTTTTGTCATGGAATGTCGCCTCCGTAATAATATAGTCTTCGGAAAGAGTGT
Organism: Diorhabda carinulata; assembly: GCF_026250575.1. NCBI lineage: Eukaryota > Metazoa > Arthropoda > Insecta > Coleoptera > Chrysomelidae > Diorhabda > Diorhabda carinulata. Next base: position 4,825,346 of record NC_079473.1, on the reverse strand, counting down.
TTCACAATGACGCAACGGAGAGAGGAAAATCCATAAACGCTCACTCATGACCTCGTTTTTTCCTTAGAAAAACTAATCAAAAAATGGGGGAGAATTGTTAGATTTCGAAACGAAGAAGAGGAGATGGAGTTCGGTAGGAAATTTATAAACGCGTTATGTAATTCCGACAATGCCAGGTTTCGTAAAAAAAGTCAAGCCTTCGATGCTTTGTCATAGAATGTCACCCCCGTAATAATATAATCTTCGATAAGTGTGTTTCACAATGACGCAACGGAGAGAGGAAAATCCATAAACGCTCACTCATGACCTTGTTTTTTCTTTAGAAAAACTAATCAAAAAATGGGGGAGAATTGTTAGATTTCGAAACGAAGAAGAGGAGATGGAGTTCGGTAGAAAATTTAGAAACGAGTTATGTAATTCCAACAATGCCACATTTCGAGAAATAAGTCAAATCTTCGATGCTTTGGTGCTGAATGGGTTACATTCTCAATAATATAGTCTTCGGAAAGTGTGTTTCACAATGACGCAACGTAGAGAGGAAAATCTATAAACGCTCACTTAAGACATTGATTTTCCTCAAAAAACTAATCAAAAAGTGAGAAAATTGTTAGATTTCAAAACGAAGAAGAGGAGATGGAGTTCGGTGGGAAATTTAGAAACGCGTTATGTAATTCCGACAATGCCACGTTTCGTAAGAAAAGTCCAGGCTTCGATGCTTTGTCATTGAATGTCACCCCCGTAATAATATAATCTTCGATAAGTGTGTTTCACAATGACGTAACGGAGAGAGGAAAATCCATAAACGCTCACTCATGACCACGTTTATTCCTCAAAAAATCCAATCAAAAAGTGGGGGAGAATTGTTAGATTTCGAAACGAAGAAGAGGAGATTGAGTTCGGTGGGAAATTTAGAAACGCGTTATGTAATTCCGACGATGCCAGGTTTCGTAAAAAAAGTCAAGTCTTCGATGCTTTGTCATAGAATGTCACCCCCGTAATAATATAATCTTCGATAAGTGTGTTTCACAATGACGCAACGGAGAGAGGAGAATCCATAAACGCTCACTCATCACCTTGTTTTTTCTTTAGAAAAACTAATCAAAAAATGGGGGAGAATTGTTAGATTTCGAAACGAAGAAGAGGAGATGGAGTTCGGTAGAAAATTTAGAAACGAGTTATGTAATTCCAACAATGCCACATTTCGAGAAATAAGTCAAATCTTCGATGCTTTGGTGCTGAATGGGTTACATTCTCAATAATATAGTCTTCGGAAAGAGTGTTTCACAATGACGCAACGGAGAGAGGAAAATCCATAAACGCTCACTCATGACCTCGTTTTTTCCTTAGAAAAACTAATCAAAAAATGGGGGAGAATTCTTAGATTTCGAAACGAAGAAGAGGAGATAGAGTTCGGTAGGAAATTTATAAACGCGTTATGTAATTCCGACAATGCCACGTTTCGTAATAAATGTCAAGTCTTCGATGCTTTGTCATTGAATGTCACCTCCGTAATAATATAGTCTTCGGAAAGAGTGTTTCACAATGACGCGACGGAGAGAGGAAAATCCATAAACGCTCACTCATGACCTTGTTTATGCCTTAGAAAAACTAATCAAAAAGTGGGGGAGAATTGTTAGATTTCGAAACGAAGAAGAGGAGATTGAGTTCGGTGGGAAATTTATAAACGCGTTATGTAATTCCGACGATGCCAGGTTTCGTAAAAAAAGTCAAGGCTTCGATGCTTTGTCATTGAATGTCACCTCCGTAATAATATAGTCTTCGGAAAGAGTGTTTCACAATGACGCAACGGAGAGAGGAAAATCTATAAACGCTCACTTAAGACATTGATTTTCCTCAAAAAACTAATCAAAAAGTGAGAGAATTGTTAGATTTCGAAACGAAGAGGAGGAGATGGAGTTCGGTAGAAAATATAGAAACCCGTTATGTAATTCCAACGATGCCACGTTTCGTAAAAAAAGTCAAGGCTTCGATGCTTTGTCATTGAATGTCACCCCCGTAATAATAGAATATTCGATAAGTGTGTTTCACAATGACGCAACGGAGAGAAGAAAATCCATAAACGCTCACTCATGACCTTGTTTTTTCCTCAAAAGAACCAATCAGAAAGTGGGAGAGAATTGTTAGATTTCGAAACGAAGAAAAGGAGATGGAGTTCGGTAGAAATTATAGAAATGCGTTATGTAATTCGGACAATGCCACGTTTCGTAAAAAAAGTCAAGTCTTCGATGCTTTGTCATTGAATGTCACCTCCGTAATAATATAGTCTTCGGAAAGTGTGTTTCACAATGACGCAACGGAGAGAGGAAAATCCATAAACGCTCACTCATGACCTCGTTTTATCCTTAGAAAAACTAATCAAAAAATGGGGGAGAATTGTTAGATTTCGAAACGAAGAAGAGGAGATGGAGTTCGATAGGAAATTTTTAAACGCGTTATGTAATTCCGACGATGCCAGGTTTCGTAAAAAATGTCAAGTCTTCGATGCTTTGTTATTGAATGTCACCTCCGTAATAATATAGTCTTCGGAAAGAGTGTTTCACAATGACGCGACGGAGAGAGGAAAATCCATAAACGCTCACTCATGACCTTGTTTATGCCTTAGAAAAACTAATCAAAAAGTGGGGGAGAATTGTTAGATTTCGAAACGAAGAAGAGGAGATTGAGTTCGGTGGGAAATTTATAAACGCGTTATGTAATTCCGACGATGCCAGGTTTCGTAAAAAAAGTCAAGTCTTCGATGCTTTGTCATTGAATATCACCTCCGTAATAATATAGTCTTCGGAAAGAGTGTTTCACAATGACGCAACGGAGAGAGGAAAATCTATAAACGCTCACTTAAGACATTGATTTTCCTCAAAAAACTAATCAAAAAGTGGGAGAGAATTGTTAGATTTCGAAACGAAGAGGAGGAGATGGAGTTCGGTAGAAAATATAGAAACCCTTTATGTAATTCCAACGATGCCACGTTTCGTAAAAAAAGTCAAGGCTTCGATGCTTTGTCATTGAATGTCACCCCCGTAATAATATAATATTCGATAAGTGTGTTTCACAATGACGCAACGGAGAGAAGAAAATCCATAAACGCTCACTCATGACCTCGTTTTGTCCTTAGAAAAACTAATCAAAAAATGGGGGAGAATTGTTAGATTTCGAAACGAAGAAGAGGAGATTGAGTTCGGTAGGAAATTTAAAAACGCGTTATGTAATTCGGACAATGCCACGTTTCGTAAAAAATGTCAAGTCTTCGATGCTTTGTCATTGAATGTCACCTCCGTAATAATATAGTCTTCGGAAAGACTGTTTCACAATGACGCGACGGAGAGAGGAAAATCCATAAACGCTCACTCATGACCTTGTTTATGCCTTAGAAAAACTAATCAAAAAATGGGGGAGAATTGTTAGATTTCGAAACGAAGAAGAGGAGATGGAGTTCGATAGGAAATTTTTAAACGCGTTATGTAATTCCGACGATGCCAGGTTTCGTGAAAAATGTCAAGTCTTCGATGCTTTGTTATTGAATGTCACCTCCGTAATAATATAGTCTTCGGAAAGTGTGTTTCACAATGACGCAACGTAGAGAGGAAAATCTATAAACGCTCACTTAAGACATTGATTTTCCTCAAAAAACTAATCAAAAAGTGGGAGAGAATTGTTAGATTTCGAAACGAAGAGGAGGAGATGGAGTTCGGTAGAAAATATAGAAACCCGTTATGTAATTCCAACGATGCCACGTTTCGTAAAAAAAGTCAAGGCTTCGATGCTTTGTCATTGAATGTCACCTCCGTAATAATATAGTCTTCGGAAAGTGTGTTTCACAATGACGCAACGGAGAGAGGAAAATCCATAAACGCTCACTCATGACCTCGTTTTATCCTTAGAAAAACTAATCAAAAAATGGGGGAGAATTGTTAGATTTCGAAACGAAGAAGAGGAGATGGAGTTCGATAGGAAATTTTTAAACGCGTTATGTAATTCCGACGATGCCAGGTTTCGTAAAAAATGTCAAGTCTTCGATGCTTTGTTATTGAATGTCACCTCCGTAATAATATAGTCTTCGGAAAGAGTGTTTCACAATGACGCGACGGAGAGAGGAAAATCCATAAACGCTCACTCATGACCTTGTTTATGCCTTAGAAAAACTAATCAAAAAGTGGGGGAGAATTGTTAGATTTCGAAACGAAGAAGAGGAGATTGAGTTCGGTGGGAAATTTATAAACGCGTTATGTAATTCCGACGATGCCAGGTTTCGTAAAAAAAGTCAAGTCTTCGATGCTTTGTCATTGAATATCACCTCCGTAATAATATAGTCTTCGGAAAGAGTGTTTCACAATGACGCAACGGAGAGAGGAAAATCTATAAACGCTCACTTAAGACATTGATTTTCCTCAAAAAACTAATCAAAAAGTGGGAGAGAATTGTTAGATTTCGAAACGAAGAGGAGGAGATGGAGTTCGGTAGAAAATATAGAAACCCTTTATGTAATTCCAACGATGCCACGTTTCGTAAAAAAAGTCAAGGCTTCGATGCTTTGTCATTGAATGTCACCCCCGTAATAATATAATATTCGATAAGTGTGTTTCACAATGACGCAACGGAGAGAAGAAAATCCATAAACGCTCACTCATGACCTCGTTTTGTCCTTAGAAAAACTAATCAAAAAATGGGGGAGAATTGTTAGATTTCGAAACGAAGAAGAGGAGATTGAGTTCGGTAGGAAATTTAAAAACGCGTTATGTAATTCGGACAATGCCACGTTTCGTAAAAAATGTCAAGTCTTCGATGCTTTGTCATTGAATGTCACCTCCGTAATAATATAGTCTTCGGAAAGACTGTTTCACAATGACGCGACGGAGAGAGGAAAATCCATAAACGCTCACTCATGACCTTGTTTATGCCTTAGAAAAACTAATCAAAAAATGGGGGAGAATTGTTAGATTTCGAAACGAAGAAGAGGAGATGGAGTTCGATAGGAAATTTTTAAACGCGTTATGTAATTCCGACGATGCCAGGTTTCGTGAAAAATGTCAAGTCTTCGATGCTTTGTTATTGAATGTCACCTCCGTAATAATATAGTCTTCGGAAAGTGTGTTTCACAATGACGCAACGTAGAGAGGAAAATCTATAAACGCTCACTTAAGACATTGATTTTCCTCAAAAAACTAATCAAAAAGTGGGAGAGAATTGTTAGATTTCGAAACGAAGAGGAGGAGATGGAGTTCGGTAGAAAATATAGAAACCCGTTATGTAATTCCAACGATGCCACGTTTCGTAAAAAAAGTCAAGGCTTTGTCATTGAATGTCACCCCCGTAATAATATAATATTCGATAAGTGTGTTTCACAATGACGCAACGGAGAGAAGAAAATCCATAAACGCTCACTCATGACCTTGTTTTATCCTCAAAAGAACTAATCAGGAAGTGGGAGAGAATTGTTAGATTTCGAAACGAAGAAGAGGAGATGGAGTTCGGTAGAAATTATAGAAATGCGTTATGTAATTCGGACAATGCCACGTTTCATAAAAAATGTCAAGTCTTCGATGCTTTGTCATTGAATGTCACCTCCGTAATAATATAGTCTTCGGAAAGAGTGTTTCACAATGACGCAACGGAGAGAGGAAAATCCATAAACGCTCACTTATGACATTGATTTTTCTCAAAAAACTAATCAAAAAGTGAGAGAATTGTTAGATTTCGAAACGAAGAAGAGAAGATGGAGTTCGGTGGGAAATTTAGAAACGCGTTATGTAATTCCGACGATGCCACGTTTCGTAAGAAAAGTCCAGGCTTCGATGCTTTGTCATTGAATGTCACCCCCGTAATAATATAATCTTCGATAAGTGTGTTTCACAATGACGTAACGGAGAGAGGAAAATCCATAAACGCTCACTCATGACCTCGTTTATTCCTCAAAAAATCCAATCAAAAAGTGGGGGAGAATTGTTAGATTTCGAAACGAAGAAGAGGAGATTGAGTTCGGTGGGAAATTTAGAAACGCGTTATGTAATTCCGACGATGCCAGGTTCCGTAAAAAAGTCAAGTCTTCGATGCTCTGTCATTGAATGTCACCTCCGTAATAATATAGTCTTCGGAAAGAGTGATTCACAATGACGCAACGGAGAGAGGAAAATCCATAAACGCTCACTCATGACCTCGTTTTGTCATTAGAAAAACTAATCAAAAAATGGGGGAGAATTGTTAGATTTCTAAACGAAGAAGAGGGGATTGAGTTCGGTGGGAAATTTATAAACGCGTTATGTAATTCCGACGATGCCAGGTTTCGTAAAAAAAGTCAAGTCTTCGATGCTTTGTCATTGAATGTCACCTCCGTAATAATATAGTCTTCGGAAAGAGTGTTTCACAATGACGCAACGGAGAGAGGGAAATCCATAAACGCTCACTCATGACCTCGTTTTATCCTTAGAAAAACTAATCAAAAAATGGGGGAGAATTGTTAGATTTCGAAACGAAGAAGAGATTGAGTTCGGTGGGAAATTTAGAAACGCGTTATGTATTTTCGACGATGCCAGGTTTCGTAAAAAAAGTCAAGTCTTCGATGCTTTGTCATAGAATGTCACCCCCGTAATAATATAATCTTCGATAAGTGTGTTTCACAATGACGCAACGGAGAGAGGAAAATCCATAAACGCTCACTCATGACCTTGTTTTTTCTTTAGAAAAACTAATCAAAAAATGGGGGAGAATTGTTAGATTTCGAAACGAAGAAGAGGAGATGGAGTTCGGTAGAAAATTTAGAAACGAGTTATGTAATTCCAACAATGCCACATTTCGAGAAATAAGTCAAATCTTCGATGCTTTGGTGCTGAATGGGTTACATTCTCAATAATATAGTCTTCGGAAAGTGTGTTTCACAATGACGCAACGTAGAGAGGAAAATCTATAAACGCTCACTTAAGACATTGATTTTCCTCAAAAAACTAATCAAAAAGTGAGAAAATTGTTAGATTTCAAAACGAAGAAGAGGAGATGGAGTTCGGTGGGAAATTTAGAAACGCGTTATGTAATTCCGACAATGCCACGTTTCGTAAGAAAAGTCCAGGCTTCGATGCTTTGTCATTGAATGTCACCCCCGTAATAATATAATCTTCGATAAGTGTGTTTCACAATGACGCATCGGAGAGAGGAAAATCCATAAACGCTCACTCATGACCTCGTTTTGTCCTTAGAAAAACTAATCAAAAAATGGGGGAGAATTGTTAGATTTCGAAACGAAGAAGAGGAGATTGAGTTCGGTAGGAAATTTAAAAACGCGTTATGTAATTCCGACGATGCCAGGTTTCGTAAAAAAAGTCAAGTCTTCGATGCTTTGTCATTGAATGTCACCTCCGTAATAATATAGTCTTCCGAAAGAGTGTTTCACAATGACGCGACGGAGAGAGGAAAATCTATAAACGCTCACTCATGACCTTGTTTATGCCTTAGAAAAACTAATCAAAAAGTGGGGGAGAATTGTTAGATTTCGAAACGAAGAAGAGGAGATTGAGTTCGGTGGGAAATTTATAAACGCGTTATGTAATTCCGACGATGCCAGGTTTCGTAAAAAATGTCAAGTCTTCGATGCTTTGTCATTGAATGTCACCTCCGTAATAATATAGTCTTCGGAAAGAGTGTTTCACAATGACGCGACGGAGAGAGGAAAATCCATAAACGCTCACTCATGACCTTGTTTATGCCTTAGAAAAACTAATCAAAAAGTGGGGGAGAATTGTTAGATTTCGAAACGAAGAAGAGGAGATTGAGTTCGGTGGGAAATTTATAAACGCGTTATGTAATTCCGACGATGCCAGGTTTCGTAAAAAAAGTCAAGTCTTCGATGCTTTGTGATTGAATGTCACCTCCGTAATAATATAGTCTTCGGAAAGAGTGTTTCACAATGACGCAACGGAGAGAGGAAAATCCATAAACGCTCACTCATGACCTCGTTTTGTCCTTAGAAAAACTAATCAAAAAATGGGGGAGAATTGTTAGATTTCGAAACGAAGAAGAGGAGATTGAGTTCGGTAGGAAATTTAGAAACGCGTTATGTAATTCCGACAAAGCCATGTTTCATTAAAAAAGTCAAGTATCCTATGCCTTGGTGCTGAATGGGTTACATTCTCAATAATATAGTCTTCGGAAAGTGTGTTTCACAATGACGCAACGTAGAGAGGAAAATCTATAAACGCTCACTTAAGACATTGATTTTCCTCAAAAAACTAATCAAAAAGTGGGAGAGAATAGTTAGATTTCGAAACGAAGAAGAGGAGATGGAGTTCGATAGGAAATTTTTAAACGCGTTATGTAATTCCGACGATGCCAGGTTTCGTAAAAAAAGTCAAGTCTTCGATGCTTTGTCATAGAATGTCACCCCCGTAATAATATAATCTTCGATAAGTGTGTTTCACAATGACGCAACGGAGAGAGGAAAATCCATAAACGCTCACTCATGACCTTGTTTTTTCTTTAGAAAAACTAATCAAAAAATGGGGGAGAATTGTTAGATTTCGAAACGAAGAAGAGGAGATGGAGTTCGGTAGAAAATTTAGAAACGAGTTATGTAATTCCAACAATGCCACATTTCGAGAAATAAGTCAAATCTTCGATGCTTTGGTGCTGAATGGGTTACATTCTCAATAATATAGTCTTCGGAAAGTGTGTTTCACAATGACGCAACGTAGAGAGGAAAATCTATAAACGCTCACTTAAGACATTGATTTTCCTCAAAAAACTAATCAAAAAGTGAGAAAATTGTTAGATTTCAAAACGAAGAAGAGGAGATGGAGTTCGGTGGGAAATTTAGAAACGCGTTATGTATTTCCGACAATGCCACGTTTCGTAAGAAAAGTCCAGGCTTCGATGCTTTGTCATTGAATGTCACCCCCGTAATAATATAATCTTCGATAAGTGTGTTTCACAAAGACGCATCGGAGAGAGGAAAATCCATAAACGCTCACTCATGACCTCGTTTTGTCCTTAGAAAAACTAATCAAAAAATGGGGGAGAATTGTTAGATTTCGAAACGAAGAAGAGGAGATTGAGTTCGGTAGGAAATTTAAAAACGCGTTATGTAATTCCGACGATGCCAGGTTTCGTAAAAAAAGTCAAGTCTTCGATGCTTTGTCATTGAATGTCACCTCCGTAATAATATAGTCTTCGGAAAAAGTGTTTCACAATGACGCGACGGAGAGAGGAAAATCTATAAACGCTCACTCATGACCTTGTTTATGCCTTAGAAAAACTAATCAAAAAGTGGGGGAGAATTGTTAGATTTCGAAACGAAGAAGAGGACATTGAGTTCGGTGGGAAATTTATAAACGCGTTATGTAATTCCGACGATGCCAGGTTTCGTAAAAAATGTCAAGTCTTCGATGCTTTGTCATTGAATGTCACCTCCGTAATAATATAGTCTTCGGAAAGAGTGTTTCACAATGACGCGACGGAGAGAGGAAAATCCATAAACGCTCACTCATGACCTTGTTTATGCCTTAGAAAAACTAATCAAAAAGTGGGGGAGAATTGTTAGATTTCGAAACGAAGAAGAGGAGATTGAGTTCGGTGGGAAATTTATAAACGCGTTATGTAATTCCGACGATGCCAGGTTTCGTAAAAAATGTCAAGTCTTCGATGCTTTGTCATTGAATGTCACCTCCGTAATAATATAGTCTTCGGAAAGAGTGTTTCACAATGACGCGACGGAGAGAGGAAAATCCATAAACGCTCACTCATGACCTTGTTTATGCCTTAGAAAAACTAATCAAAAAGTGGGGGAGAATTGTTAGATTTCGAAACGAAGAAGAGGAGATTGAGTTCGGTGGGAAATTTATAAACGCGTTATGTAATTCCGACGATGCCAGGTTTCGTAAAAAAAGTCAAGTCTTCGATGCTTTGTGATTGAATGTCACCTCCGTAATAATATAGTCTTCGGAAAGAGTGTTTCACAATGACGCAACGGAGAGAGGAAAATCCATAAACGCTCACTCATGACCTCGTTTTGTCCTTAGAAAAACTAATCAAAAAATGGGGGAGAATTGTTAGATTTCGAAACGAAGAAGAGGAGATTGAGTTCGGTAGGAAATTTAGAAACGCGTTATGTAATTCCGACAAAGCCATGTTTCATTAAAAAAGTCAAGTATCCTATGCCTTGGTGCTGAATGGGTTACATTCTCAATAATATAGTCTTCGGAAAGTGTGTTTCACAATGACGCAACGTAGAGAGGAAAATCTATAAACGCTCACTTAAGACATTGATTTTCCTCAAAAAACTAATCAAAAAGTGGGAGAGAATAGTTAGATTTCGAAACGAAGAAGAGGAGATGGAGTTCGATAGGAAATTTTTAAACGCGTTATGTAATTCCGACGATGCCAGGTTTCGTAAAAAAAGTCAAGTCTTCGATGCTTTGTCATAGAATGTCACCCCCGTAATAATATAATCTTCGATAAGTGTGTTTCACAATGACGCAACGGAGAGAGGAAAATCCATAAACGCTCACTCATGACCTTGTTTTTTCTTTAGAAAAACTAATCAAAAAATGGGGGAGAATTGTTAGATTTCGAAACGAAGAAGAGGAGATGGAGTTCGGTAGAAAATTTAGAAACGAGTTATGTAATTCCAACAATGCCACATTTCGAGAAATAAGTCAAATCTTCGATGCTTTGGTGCTGAATGGGTTACATTCTCAATAATATAGTCTTCGGAAAGTGTGTTTCACAATGACGCAACGTAGAGAGGAAAATCTATAAACGCTCACTTAAGACATTGATTTTCCTCAAAAAACTAATCAAAAAGTGAGAAAATTGTTAGATTTCAAAACGAAGAAGAGGAGATGGAGTTCGGTGGGAAATTTAGAAACGCGTTATGTAATTCCGACAATGCCACGTTTCGTAAGAAAAGTCCAGGCTTCGATGCTTTGTCATTGAATGTCACCCCCGTAATAATATAATCTTCGATAAGTGTGTTTCACAAAGACGCATCGGAGAGAGGAAAATCCATAAACGCTCACTCATGACCTCGTTTTGTCCTTAGAAAAACTAATCAAAAAATGGGGGAGAATTGTTAGATTTCGAAACGAAGAAGAGGAGATTGAGTTCGGTAGGAAATTTAAAAACGCGTTATGTAATTCCGACGATGCCAGGTTTCGTAAAAAAAGTCAAGTCTTCGATGCTTTGTCATTGAATGTCACCTCCGTAATAATATAGTCTTCGGAAAAAGTGTTTCACAATGACGCGACGGAGAGAGGAAAATCTATAAACGCTCACTCATGACCTTGTTTATGCCTTAGAAAAACTAATCAAAAAGTGGGGGAGAATTGTTAGATTTCGAAACGAAGAAGAGGAGATTGAGTTCGGTGGGAAATTTATAAACGCGTTATGTAATTCCGACGATGCCAGGTTTCGTAAAAAATGTCAAGTCTTCGATGCTTTGTCATTGAATGTCACCTCCGTAATAATATAGTCTTCGGAAAGAGTGTTTCACAATGACGCGACGGAGAGAGGAAAATCCATAAACGCTCACTCATGACCTTGTTTATGCCTTAGAAAAACTAATCAAAAAGTGGGGGAGAATTGTTAGATTTCGAAACGAAGAAGAGGAGATTGAGTTCGGTGGGAAATTTATAAACGCGTTATGTAATTCCGACGATGCCAGGTTTCGTAAAAAAAGTCAAGTCTTCGATGCTTTGTCATTGAATGTCACCTCCGTAATAATATAGTCTTCGGAAAGAGTGTTTCACAATGACGCAACGGAGAGAGGAAAATCCATAAACGCTCACTCATGACCTCGTTTTATCCTTAGAAAAACTAATCAAAAAATGGGGGAGAATTGTTAGATTTCGAAACGAAGAAGAGGAGATGGAGTTCGATAGGAAATTTTTACACGCGTTATGTAATTCCGACGATGCCAGGTTTCGTAAAAAATGTCAAGTCTTCGATGCTTTGTTATTGAATGTCACCTTCGTAATAATATAGTCTTCGGAAAGAGTGTTTCACAATGACGCGACGGAGAGAGGAAAATCCATAAACGCTCACTCATAACCTTGTTTATGCCTTAGAAAAACTAATCAAAAAGTGGGGGAGAATTGTTAGATTTCGAAACGAAGAAGAGGAGATTGAGTTCGGTGGGAAATTTATAAACGCGTTATGTAATTCCGACGATGCCAGGTTTCGTAAAAAAAGTCAAGTCTTCGATGCTTTGTGATTGAATGTCACCTCCGTAATAATATAGTCTTCGGAAAGAGTGTTTCACAATGACGCAACGGAGAGAGGAAAATCCATAAACGCTCACTCATGACCTCGTTTTGTCCTTAGAAAAACTAATCAAAAAGTGGGGGAGAATTGTTAGATTTCGAAACGAAGAAGAGGAGATTGAGTTCGGTGGGAAATTTATAAACGCGTTATGTAATTCCGACGATGCCAGGTTTCGTAAAAAAAGTCAAGTCTTCGATGCTTTGTGATTGAATGTCACCTCCGTAATAATATAGTCTTCGGAAAGAGTGTTTCACAATGACGCAACGGAGAGAGGAAAATCCATAAACGCTCACTCATGACCTCGTTTTGTCCTTAGAAAAACTAATCAAAAAATGGGGGAGAATTGTTAGATTTCGAAACGAAGAAGAGGAGATTGAGTTCGGTAGGAAATTTAGAAACGCGTTATGTAATTCCGACAAAGCCATGTTTCATTAAAAAAGTCAAGTATCCTATGCCTTGGTGCTGAATGGGTTACATTCTCAATAATATAGTCTTCGGAAAGTGTGTTTCACAATGACGCAACGTAGAGAGGAAAATCTATAAACGCTCACTTAAGACATTGATTTTCCTCAAAAAAACTAATCAAAAAGTGGGAGAGAATAGTTAGATTTCGAAACGAAGAAGAGGAGATGGAGTTCGATAGGAAATTTTTAAACGCGTTATGTAATTCCGACGATGCCAGGTTTCGTAAAAAAAGTCAAGTCTTCGATGCTTTGTGATTGAATGTCACCTCCGTAATAATATAGTCTTCGGAAAGAGTGTTTCACAATGACGCAATGGAGAGAGGAAAATCCATAAACGCTCACTCATGACCTCGTTTTGTCCTTAGAAAAACTAATCAAAAAATGGAGGAGAATTGTTAGATTTCGAAACGAAGAAGAGGAGATTGAGTTCGGTAGGAAATTTAGAAACGCGTTATGTAATTCCGACGATGCCAGGTTTCGTAAAAAAAGTCAAGTCTTCGATGCTTTGTCATAGAATGTCACCCCCGTAATAATATAGTCTTCGGAAAGAGTGTTTCACAATGACGCAACGGAGAGAGGAAAATCCATAAACGCTCACTTATGACATTGATTTTTCTCAAAAAACTAATCAAAAAGTGAGAGAATTGTTAGATTTCGAAACGAAGAAGAGGAGATGGAGTTCGGTGGGAAATTTAGAAACGCGTTATGTAATTCCGACAAAGCCACGTTTCGTAAAAAATGTCAAGTCTTCGATGCTTTGTCATCGAATGTCACCTCCGTAATAATATAGTCTTCGGAAAGAGTGTTTCACAATGACGCGACGGAGAGAGGAAAATCCATAAACGCTCACTCATGACCTTGTTTATGCCTTAGAAGAACTAATCAAAAAGTGGGGGAGAATTGTTAGATTTCGAAACGAAGAAGAGGAGATTGAGTTCGGTGGGAAATTTATAAACGCGTTATGTAATTCCGACGATGCCAGGTTTCGTAAAAAAAGTCAAGTCTTCGATGCTTTGTGATTGAATGTCACCTCCGTAATAATATAGTCTTCGGAAAGAGTGTTTCACAATGACGCAACGGAGAGAGGAAAATCCATAAACGCTCACTCATGACCTCGTTTTATCCTTAGAAAAACTAATCAAAAAATGGGGGAGAATTGTTAGATTTCGAAACGAAGAAGAGGAGATGGAGTTCGATAGGAAATTTTTACACGCGTTATGTAATTCCGACGATGCCAGGTTTCGTAAAAAATGTCAAGTCTTCGATGCTTTGTTATTGAATGTCACCTTCGTAATAATATAGTCTTCGGAAAGAGTGTTTCACAATGACGCGACGGAGAGAGGAAAATCCATAAACGCTCACTCATGACCTCGTTTTATCCTTAGAAAAACTAATCAAAAAATGGGGGAGAATTGTTAGATTTCGAAACGAAGAAGAGGAGATGGAGTTCGATAGGAAATTTTTACACGCGTTATGTAATTCCGACGATGCCAGGTTTCGTAAAAAATGTCAAGTCTTCGATGCTTTGTTATTGAATGTCACCTTCGTAATAATATAGTCTTCGGAAAGAGTGTTTCACAATGACGCGACGGAGAGAGGAAAATCCATAAACGCTCACTCATAACCTTGTTTATGCCTTAGAAAAACTAATCAAAAAGTGGGGGAGAATTGTTAGATTTCGAAACGAAGAAGAGGAGATTGAGTTCGGTGGGAAATTTATAAACGCGTTATGTAATTCCGACGATGCCAGGTTTCGTAAAAAAAGTCAAGTCTTCGATGCTTTGTGATTGAATGTCACCTCCGTAATAATATAGTCTTCGGAAAGAGTGTTTCACAATGACGCAACGGAGAGAGGAAAATCCATAAACGCTCACTCATGACCTCGTTTTGTCCTTAGAAAAACTAATCAAAAAGTGGGGGAGAATTGTTAGATTTCGAAACGAAGAAGAGGAGATTGAGTTCGGTGGGAAATTTATAAACGCGTTATGTAATTCCGACGATGCCAGGTTTCGTAAAAAAAGTCAAGTCTTCGATGCTTTGTGATTGAATGTCACCTCCGTAATAATATAGTCTTCGGAAAGTGTGTTTCACAATGACGCAACGTAGAGAGGAAAATCTATAAACGCTCACTTAAGACATTGATTTTCCTCAAAAAACTAATCAAAAAGTGGGAGAGAATAGTTAGATTTCGAAACGAAGAAGAGGAGATGGAGTTCGATAGGAAATTTTTAAACGCGTTATGTAATTCCGACGATGACAGGTTTCGTAAAAAACGTCAAGTCTTCGATGCTTTGTGATTGAATGTCACCTCCGTAATAATATAGTCTTCGGAAAGAGTGTTTCACAATGACGCGACGGAGAGAGGAAAATCCATAAACGCTCACTCATGACCTTGTTCTTTCCTTAGAAAAACTAATCAAAAAGTGGGGGAGAATTGTTAGATTTCGAAACGAAGAAGAGGAGATGGAGTTCGATAGGAAATTTTTAAACGCGTTATGTAATTCCGACGATGCCAGGTTTCGTAAAAAATGTCAAGTCTTCGATGCTTTGTTATTGAATGTCACCTCCGTAATAATATAGTCTTCGGAAAGAGTGTTTCACAATGACGCGACGGAGAGAGGAAAATCCATAAACGCTCACTCATGACCTTGTTCTTTCCTTAGAAAAACTAATCAAAAAGTGGGGGAGAATTGTTAGATTTCGAAACGAAGAAGAGGAGATTGAGTTCGGTGGGAAATTTATAAACGCGTTATGAAATTCCGACGATGCCAGGTATCGTAAAAAAAGTCAAGTCTTCGATGCTTTGTGATTGAATGTCACCTCCGTAATAATATAGTCTTCGGAAAGAGTGTTTCACAATGACGCAACGGAGAGAGGAAAATCCATAAACGCTCACTCATGACCTCGTTTTGTCCTTAGAAAAACTAATCAAAAAATGTGGGAGAATTGTTAGATTTCGAAACGAAGAAGAGGAGATTGAGTTCGGTAGGAAATTTAGAAACGCGTTATGTAATTCCGACAAAGCCATGTTTCATTAAAAAAGTCAAGTATCCTATGCTTTGGTGCTGAATGGGTTACATTCTCAATAATATAGTCTTCGGAAAGTGTGTTTCACAATAACGCAACGTAGAGAGGAAAATCTATAAACGCTCACTTAAGACATTGATTTTCCTCAAAAAACTAATCAAAAAGTGGGAGAGAATAGTTAGATTTCGAAACGAAGAAGAGGAGATGGAGTTCGATAGGAAATTTTTAAACGCGTTATGTAATTCCGACGATGCCAGGTTTCGTAAAAAAAGTCAAGTCTTCGATGCTTTGTGATTGAATGTCACCTCCGTAATAATATAGTCTTCGGAAAGAGTGTTTCACAATGACGCAACGGAGAGAGGAAAATCCATAAACGCTCACTCATGACCTTGTTTTGTCCTTAGAAAAACTAATCAAAAAATGGAGGAGAATTGTTAGATTTCGAAACGAAGAAGAGGAGATTGAGTTCGGTAGGAAATTTAGAAACGCGTTATGTAATTCCGACGATGCCAGGTTTCGTAAAAAAAGTCAAGTCTTCGATGCTTTGTCATAGAATGTCACCCCCGTAATAATATAGTCTTCGGAAAGAGTGTTTCACAATGACGCAACGGAGAGAGGAAAATCCATAAACGCTCACTTATGACATTGATTTTTCTCAAAAAACTAATCAAAAAGTGAGAGAATTGTTAGATTTCGAAACGAAGAAGAGGAGATGGAGTTCGGTGGGAAATTTAGAAACGCGTTATGTAATTCCGACAAAGCCACGTTTCGTAAAAAATGTCAAGTCTTCGATGCTTTGTCATCGAATGTCACCTCCGTAATAATATAGTCTTCGGAAAGAGTGTTTCACAATGACGCGACGGAGAGAGGAAAATCCATAAACGCTCACTCATGACCTTGTTTATGCCTTAGAAGAACTAATCAAAAAGTGGGGGAGAATTGTTAGATTTCGAAACGAAGAAGAGGAGATTGAGTTCGGTGGGAAATTTATAAACGCGTTATGTAATTCCGACGATGCCAGGTTTCGTAAAAAAAGTCAAGTCTTCGATGCTTTGTGATTGAATGTCACCTCCGTAATAATATAGTCTTCGGAAAGAGTGTTTCACAATGACGCAACGGAGAGAGGAAAATCCATAAACGCTCACTCATGACCTCGTTTTATCCTTAGAAAAACTAATCAAAAAATGGGGGAGAATTGTTAGATTTCGAAACGAAGAAGAGGAGATGGAGTTCGATAGGAAATTTTTACACGCGTTATGTAATTCCGACGATGCCAGGTTTCGTAAAAAATGTCAAGTCTTCGATGCTTTGTTATTGAATGTCACCTTCGTAATAATATAGTCTTCGGAAAGAGTGTTTCACAATGACGCGACGGAGAGAGGAAAATCCATAAACGCTCACTCATGACCTCGTTTTATCCTTAGAAAAACTAATCAAAAAATGGGGGAGAATTGTTAGATTTCGAAACGAAGAAGAGGAGATGGAGTTCGATAGGAAATTTTTACACGCGTTATGTAATTCCGACGATGCCAGGTTTCGTAAAAAATGTCAAGTCTTCGATGCTTTGTTATTGAATGTCACCTTCGTAATAATATAGTCTTCGGAAAGAGTGTTTCACAATGACGCGACGGAGAGAGGAAAATCCATAAACGCTCACTCATAACCTTGTTTATGCCTTAGAAAAACTAATCAAAAAGTGGGGGAGAATTGTTAGATTTCGAAACGAAGAAGAGGAGATTGAGTTCGGTGGGAAATTTATAAACGCGTTATGTAATTCCGACGATGCCAGGTTTCGTAAAAAAAGTCAAGTCTTCGATGCTTTGTGATTGAATGTCACCTCCGTAATAATATAGTCTTCGGAAAGAGTGTTTCACAATGACGCAACGGAGAGAGGAAAATCCATAAACGCTCACTCATGACCTCGTTTTGTCCTTAGAAAAACTAATCAAAAAGTGGGGGAGAATTGTTAGATTTCGAAACGAAGAAGAGGAGATTGAGTTCGGTGGGAAATTTATAAACGCGTTATGTAATTCCGACGATGCCAGGTTTCGTAAAAAAAGTCAAGTCTTCGATGCTTTGTGATTGAATGTCACCTCCGTAATAATATAGTCTTCGGAAAGTGTGTTTCACAATGACGCAACGTAGAGAGGAAAATCTATAAACGCTCACTTAAGACATTGATTTTCCTCAAAAAACTAATCAAAAAGTGGGAGAGAATAGTTAGATTTCGAAACGAAGAAGAGGAGATGGAGTTCGATAGGAAATTTTTAAACGCGTTATGTAATTCCGACGATGACAGGTTTCGTAAAAAACGTCAAGTCTTCGATGCTTTGTGATTGAATGTCACCTCCGTAATAATATAGTCTTCGGAAAGAGTGTTTCACAATGACGCGACGGAGAGAGGAAAATCCATAAACGCTCACTCATGACCTTGTTCTTTCCTTAGAAAAACTAATCAAAAAGTGGGGGAGAATTGTTAGATTTCGAAACGAAGAAGAGGAGATGGAGTTCGATAGGAAATTTTTAAACGCGTTATGTAATTCCGACGATGCCAGGTTTCGTAAAAAATGTCAAGTCTTCGATGCTTTGTTATTGAATGTCACCTCCGTAATAATATAGTCTTCGGAAAGAGTGTTTCACAATGACGCGACGGAGAGAGGAAAATCCATAAACGCTCACTCATGACCTTGTTCTTTCCTTAGAAAAACTAATCAAAAAGTGGGGGAGAATTGTTAGATTTCGAAACGAAGAAGAGGAGATTGAGTTCGGTGGGAAATTTATAAACGCGTTATGAAATTCCGACGATGCCAGGTATCGTAAAAAAAGTCAAGTCTTCGATGCTTTGTGATTGAATGTCACCTCCGTAATAATATAGTCTTCGGAAAGAGTGTTTCACAATGACGCAACGGAGAGAGGAAAATCCATAAACGCTCACTCATGACCTCGTTTTGTCCTTAGAAAAACTAATCAAAAAATGTGGGAGAATTGTTAGATTTCGAAACGAAGAAGAGGAGATTGAGTTCGGTAGGAAATTTAGAAACGCGTTATGTAATTCCGACAAAGCCATGTTTCATTAAAAAAGTCAAGTATCCTATGCTTTGGTGCTGAATGGGTTACATTCTCAATAATATAGTCTTCGGAAAGTGTGTTTCACAATAACGCAACGTAGAGAGGAAAATCTATAAACGCTCACTTAAGACATTGATTTTCCTCAAAAAACTAATCAAAAAGTGGGAGAGAATAGTTAGATTTCGAAACGAAGAAGAGGAGATGGAGTTCGATAGGAAATTTTTAAACGCGTTATGTAATTCCGACGATGCCAGGTTTCGTAAAAAAAGTCAAGTCTTCGATGCTTTGTGATTGAATGTCACCTCCGTAATAATATAGTCTTCGGAAAGAGTGTTTCACAATGACGCAACGGAGAGAGGAAAATCCATAAACGCTCACTCATGACCTCGTTTTTTCCTTAGAAAAACTAATCAAAAAATGGGGGAGAATTGTTAGATTTCGAAACGAAGAAGAGGAAATGGAGTTCGATAGGAAATTTTTGAAAACGCGTTATGTAATTCCGACGATGCCAGGTTTCGTAAAAAAAGTCAAGTCTTCGATGCTTTGTCATTGAATGTCACCTCCGTAATAATATAGTCTTCGGAAAGAGTGTTTCACAATGACGCAACGGAGAGAGGAAAATCCATAAACGCTCACTCATGACCTCGTTTTATCCTTAGAAAACTAATCAAAAAATGGGGGAGAATTGTTAGATTACGAAACGAAGAAGAGGAGATGGAGTTCGATAGGAAATTTTTAAACGCGTTATGTAATTCCGACGATGCCAGGTTTCGTAAAAAATGTCAAGTCTTCGATGCTTTGTTATTGAATGTCACCTCCGTAATAATATAGTCTTCGGAAAGAGTGTTTCACAATGACGCAACGGAGAGAGGAAAATCCATAAACGCTCACTCATGACCTTGTTTTTTCTTTAGAAAAACTAATCAAAAAATGGGGGAGAATTGTTAGATTTCGAAACGAAGAAGAGGAGATGGAGTTCGGTAGAAAATTTAGAAACGAGTTATGTAATTCCAACAATGCCACATTTCGAGAAATAAGTCAAATCTTCGATGCTTTGGTGCTGAATGGGTTACATTCTCAATAATATAGTCTTCGGAAAGTGTGTTTCACAATGACGCAACGTAGAGAGGAAAATCTATAAACGCTCACTTAAGACATTGATTTTCCTCAAAAAACTAATCAAAAAGTGAGAAAATTGTTAGATTTCAAAACGAAGAAGAGGAGATGGAGTTCGGTGGGAAATTTAGAAACGCGTTATGTAATTCCGACAATGCCACGTTTCGTAAGAAAAGTCCAGGCTTCGATGCTTTGTCATTGAATGTCACCCCCGTAATAATATAATCTTCGATAAGTGTGTTTCACAATGACGCATCGGAGAGAGGAAAATCCA
Source organism: Diorhabda carinulata (assembly GCF_026250575.1). NCBI lineage: Eukaryota > Metazoa > Arthropoda > Insecta > Coleoptera > Chrysomelidae > Diorhabda > Diorhabda carinulata. The sequence goes on along the minus strand of NC_079473.1, from coordinate 4,805,135 downwards.
TAAACGCTCACTCATGACCTCGTTTTGTCCTTAGAAAAACTAATCAAAAAATGGGGGAGAATTGTTAGATTTCGAAACGAAGAAGAGGAGATTGAGTTCGGTAGGAAATTTAAAAACGCGTTATGTAATTCCGACGATGCCAGGTTTCGTAAAAAATGTCAAGTCTTCGATGCTTTGTCATTGAATGTCACCTCCGTAATAATATAGTCTTCGGAAAGAGTGTTTCACAATGACGCGACGGAGAGAGGAAAATCTATAAACGCTCACTCATGACCTTGTTTATGCCTTAGAAAAACTAATCAAAAAGTGGGGGAGAATTGTTAGATTTCGAAACGAAGAAGAGGAGATTGAGTTCGGTGGGAAATTTATAAACGCGTTATGTAATTCCGACGATGCCAGGTTTCGTAAAAAATGTCAAGTCTTCGATGCTTTGTCATTGAATGTCACCTCCGTAATAATATAGTCTTCGGAAAGAGTGTTTCACAATGACGCGACGGAGAGAGGAAAATCCATAAACGCTCACTCATGACCTTGTTTATGCCTTAGAAAAACTAATCAAAAAGTGGGGGAGAATTGTTAGATTTCGAAACGAAGAAGAGGAGATTGAGTTCGGTGGGAAATTTATAAACGCGTTATGTAATTCCGACGATGCCAGGTTTCGTAAAAAAAGTCAAGTCTTCGATGCTTTGTGATTGAATGTCACCTCCGTAATAATATAGTCTTCGGAAAGAGTGTTTCACAATGACGCAACGGAGAGAGGAAAATCCATAAACGCTCACTCATGACCTCGTTTTGTCCTTAGAAAAACTAATCAAAAAGTGGGGGAGAATTGTTAGATTTCGAAACGAAGAAGAGGAGATTGAGTTCGGTGGGAAATTTATAAACGCGTTATGTAATTCCGACGATGCCAGGTTTCGTAAAAAAAGTCAAGTCTTCGATGCTTTGTGATTGAATGTCACCTCCGTAATAATATAGTCTTCGGAAAGTGTGTTTCACAATGACGCAACGTAGAGAGGAAAATCTATAAACGCTCACTTAAGACATTGATTTTCCTCAAAAAACTAATCAAAAAGTGGGAGAGAATAGTTAGATTTCGAAACGAAGAAGAGGAGATGGAGTTCGATAGGAAATTTTTAAACGCGTTATGTAATTCCGACGATGACAGGTTTCGTAAAAAACGTCAAGTCTTCGATGCTTTGTGATTGAATGTCACCTCCGTAATAATATAGTCTTCGGAAAGAGTGTTTCACAATGACGCGACGGAGAGAGGAAAATCCATAAACGCTCACTCATGACCTTGTTCTTTCCTTAGAAAAACTAATCAAAAAGTGGGGGAGAATTGTTAGATTTCGAAACGAAGAAGAGGAGATGGAGTTCGATAGGAAATTTTTAAACGCGTTATGTAATTCCGACGATGCCAGGTTTCGTAAAAAATGTCAAGTCTTCGATGCTTTGTTATTGAATGTCACCTCCGTAATAATATAGTCTTCGGAAAGAGTGTTTCACAATGACGCGACGGAGAGAGGAAAATCCATAAACGCTCACTCATGACCTTGTTCTTTCCTTAAAAAAACTAATCAAAAAGTGGGGGAGAATTGTTAGATTTCGAAACGAAGAAGAGGAGATTGAGTTCGGTGGGAAATTTATAAACGCGTTATGTAATTCCGACGATGCCAGGTATCGTAAAAAAAGTCAAGTCTTCGATGCTTTGTGATTGAATGTCACCTCCGTAATAATATAGTCTTCGGAAAGAGTGTTTCACAATGACGCAACGGAGAGAGGAAAATCCATAAACGCTCACTCATGACCTCGTTTTGTCCTTAGAAAAACTAATCAAAAAATGTGGGAGAATTGTTAGATTTCGAAACGAAGAAGAGGAGATTGAGTTCGGTAGGAAATTTAGAAACGCGTTATGTAATTCCGACAAAGCCATGTTTCATTAAAAAAGTCAAGTATCCTATGCTTTGGTGCTGAATGGGTTACATTCTCAATAATATAGTCTTCGGAAAGTGTGTTTCACAATGACGCAACGTAGAGAGGAAAATCTATAAACGCTCACTTAAGACATTGATTTTCCTCAAAAAACTAATCAAAAAGTGGGAGAGAATAGTTAGATTTCGAAACGAAGAAGAGGAGATGGAGTTCGATAGGAAATTTTTAAACGCGTTATGTAATTCCGACGATGCCAGGTTTCGTAAAAAAAGTCAAGTCTTCGATGCTTTGTGATTGAATGTCACCTCCGTAATAATATAGTCTTCGGAAAGAGTGTTTCACAATGACGCAACGGAGAGAGGAAAATCCATAAACGCTCACTCATGACCTCGTTTTTTCCTTAGAAAAACTAATCAAAAAATGGGGGAGAATTGTTAGATTTCGAAACGAAGAAGAGGAAATGGAGTTCGATAGGAAATTTTTGAAAACGCGTTATGTAATTCCGACGATGCCAGGTTTCGTAAAAAAAGTCAAGTCTTCGATGCTTTGTCATTGAATGTCACCTGCGTAATAATATAGTCTTCGGAAAGAGTGTTTCACAATGACGCAACGGAGAGAGGAAAATCCATAAACGCTCACTCATGACCTCGTTTTATCCTTAGAAAACTAATCAAAAAATGGGGGAGAATTGTTAGATTACGAAACGAAGAAGAGGAGATGGAGTTCGATAGGAAATTTTTAAACGCGTTATGTAATTCCGACGATGCCAGGTTTCGTAAAAAATGTCAAGTCTTCGATGCTTTGTTATTGAATGTCACCTCCGTAATAATATAGTCTTCGGAAAGAGTGTTTCACAATGACGCAACGGAGAGAGGAAAATCCATAAACGCTCACTCATGACCTTGTTTTTTCTTTAGAAAAACTAATCAAAAAATGGGGGAGAATTGTTAGATTTCGAAACGAAGAAGAGGAGATGGAGTTCGGTAGAAAATTTAGAAACGAGTTATGTAATTCCAACAATGCCACATTTCGAGAAATAAGTCAAATCTTCGATGCTTTGGTGCTGAATGGGTTACATTCTCAATAATATAGTCTTCGGAAAGTGTGTTTCACAATGACGCAACGTAGAGAGGAAAATCTATAAACGCTCACTTAAGACATTGATTTTCCTCAAAAAACTAATCAAAAAGTGAGAAAATTGTTAGATTTCAAAACGAAGAAGAGGAGATGGAGTTCGGTGGGAAATTTAGAAACGCGTTATGTAATTCCGACAATGCCACGTTTCGTAAGAAAAGTCCAGGCTTCGATGCTTTGTCATTGAATGTCACCCCCGTAATAATATAATCTTCGATAAGTGTGTTTCACAATGACGCATCGGAGAGAGGAAAATCCATAAACGCTCACTCATGACCTCGTTTTGTCCTTAGAAAAACTAATCAAAAAATGGGGGAGAATTGTTAGATTTCGAAACGAAGAAGAGGAGATTGAGTTCGGTAGGAAATTTAAAAACGCGTTATGTAATTCCGACGATGCCAGGTTTCGTAAAAAATGTCAAGTCTTCGATGCTTTGTCATTGAATGTCACCTCCGTAATAATATAGTCTTCGGAAAGAGTGTTTCACAATGACGCGACGGAGAGAGGAAAATCTATAAACGCTCACTCATGACCTTGTTTATGCCTTAGAAAAACTAATCAAAAAGTGGGGGAGAATTGTTAGATTTCGAAACGAAGAAGAGGAGATTGAGTTCGGTGGGAAATTTATAAACGCGTTATGTAATTCCGACGATGCCAGGTTTCGTAAAAAATGTCAAGTCTTCGATGCTTTGTCATTGAATGTCACCTCCGTAATAATATAGTCTTCGGAAAGAGTGTTTCACAATGACGCGACGGAGAGAGGAAAATCCATAAACGCTCACTCATGACCTTGTTTATGCCTTAGAAAAACTAATCAAAAAGTGGGGGAGAATTGTTAGATTTCGAAACGAAGAAGAGGAGATTGAGTTCGGTGGGAAATTTATAAACGCGTTATGTAATTCCGACGATGCCAGGTTTCGTAAAAAAAGTCAAGTCTTCGATGCTTTGTCATTGAATGTCACCTCCGTAATAATATAGTCTTCGGAAAGAGTGTTTCACAATGACGCAACGGAGAGAGGAAAATCCATAAACGCTCACTCATGACCTCGTTTTGTCCTTAGAAAAACTAATCAAAAAGTGGGGGAGAATTGTTAGATTTCGAAACGAAGAAGAGGAGATTGAGTTCGGTGGGAAATTTATAAACGCGTTATGTAATTCCAACGATGCCAGGTTTCGTAAAAAAAGTCAAGTCTTCGATGCTTTGTGATTGAATGTCACCTCCGTAATAATATAGTCTTCGGAAAGTGTGTTTCACAATGACGCAACGTAGAGAGGAAAATCTATAAACGCTCACTTAAGACATTGATTTTCCTCAAAAAACTAATCAAAAAGTGGGAGAGAATAGTTAGATTTCGAAACGAAGAAGAGGAGATGGAGTTCGATAGGAAATTTTTAAACGCGTTATGTAATTCCGACGATGACAGGTTTCGTAAAAAACGTCAAGTCTTCGATGCTTTGTGATTGAATGTCACCTCCGTAATAATATAGTCTTCGGAAAGAGTGTTTCACAATGACGCGACGGAGAGAGGAAAATCCATAAACGCTCACTCATGACCTTGTTCTTTCCTTAGAAAAACTAATCAAAAAGTGGGGGAGAATTGTTAGATTTCGAAACGAAGAAGAGGAGATGGAGTTCGATAGGAAATTTTTAAACGCGTTATGTAATTCCGACGATGCCAGGTTTCGTAAAAAATGTCAAGTCTTCGATGCTTTGTTATTGAATGTCACCTCCGTAATAATATAGTCTTCGGAAAGAGTGTTTCACAATGACGCGACGGAGAGAGGAAAATCCATAAACGCTCACTCATGACCTTGTTCTTTCCTTAGAAAAACTAATCAAAAAGTGGGGGAGAATTGTTAGATTTCGAAACGAAGAAGAGGAGATTGAGTTCGGTGGGAAATTTATAAACGCGTTATGTAATTCCGACGATGCCAGGTATCGTAAAAAAAGTCAAGTCTTCGATGCTTTGTGATTGAATGTCACCTCCGTAATAATATAGTCTTCGGAAAGAGTGTTTCACAATGACGCAACGGAGAGAGGAAAATCCATAAACGCTCACTCATGACCTCGTTTTGTCCTTAGAAAAACTAATCAAAAAATGTGGGAGAATTGTTAGATTTCGAAACGAAGAAGAGGAGATTGAGTTCGGTAGGAAATTTAGAAACGCGTTATGTAATTCCGACAAAGCCATGTTTCATTAAAAAAGTCAAGTATCCTATGCTTTGGTGCTGAATGGGTTACATTCTCAATAATATAGTCTTCGGAAAGTGTGTTTCACAATGACGCAACGTAGAGAGGAAAATCTATAAACGCTCACTTAAGACATTGATTTTCCTCAAAAAACTAATCAAAAAGTGGGAGAGAATAGTTAGATTTCGAAACGAAGAAGAGGAGATGGAGTTCGATAGGAAATTTTTAAACGCGTTATGTAATTCCGACGATGCCAGGTTTCGTAAAAAAAGTCAAGTCTTCGATGCTTTGTGATTGAATGTCACCTCCGTAATAATATAGTCTTCGGAAAGAGTGTTTCACAATGACGCAACGGAGAGAGGAAAATCCATAAACGCTCACTCATGACCTCGTTTTTTCCTTAGAAAAACTAATCAAAAAATGGGGGAGAATTGTTAGATTTCGAAACGAAGAAGAGGAAATGGAGTTCGATAGGAAATTTTTGAAAACGCGTTATGTAATTCCGACGATGCCAGGTTTCGTAAAAAAAGTCAAGTCTTCGATGCTTTGTCATTGAATGTCACCTCCGTAATAATATAGTCTTCGGAAAGAGTGTTTCACAATGACGCAACGGAGAGAGGAAAATCCATAAACGCTCACTCATGACCTCGTTTTATCCTTAGAAAACTAATCAAAAAATGGGGGAGAATTGTTAGATTACGAAACGAAGAAGAGGAGATGGAGTTCGATAGGAAATTTTTAAACGCGTTATGTAATTCCGACGATGCCAGGTTTCGTAAAAAATGTCAAGTCTTCGATGCTTTGTTATTGAATGTCACCTCCGTAATAATATAGTCTTCGGAAAGAGTGTTTCACAATGACGCAACGGAGAGAGGAAAATCCATAAACGCTCACTCATGACCTTGTTTTTTCTTTAGAAAAACTAATCAAAAAATGGGGGAGAATTGTTAGATTTCGAAACGAAGAAGAGGAGATGGAGTTCGGTAGAAAATTTAGAAACGAGTTATGTAATTCCAACAATGCCACATTTCGAGAAATAAGTCAAATCTTCGATGCTTTGGTGCTGAATGGGTTACATTCTCAATAATATAGTCTTCGGAAAGTGTGTTTCACAATGACGCAACGTAGAGAGGAAAATCTATAAACGCTCACTTAAGACATTGATTTTCCTCAAAAAACTAATCAAAAAGTGAGAAAATTGTTAGATTTCAAAACGAAGAAGAGAAGATGGAGTTCGGTGGGAAATTTAGAAACGCGTTATGTAATTCCGACAATGCCACGTTTCGTAAGAAAAGTCCAGGCTTCGATGCTTTGTCATTGAATGTCACCCCCGTAATAATATAATCTTCGATAAGTGTGTTTCACAATGACGCATCGGAGAGAGGAAAATCCATAAACGCTCACTCATGACCTCGTTTTGTCCTTAGAAAAACTAATCAAAAAATGGGGGAGAATTGTTAGATTTCGAAACGAAGAAGAGGAGATTGAGTTCGGTAGGAAATTTAAAAACGCGTTATGTAATTCCGACGATGCCAGGTTTCGTAAAAAATGTCAAGTCTTCGATGCTTTGTCATTGAATGTCACCTCCGTAATAATATAGTCTTCGGAAAGAGTGTTTCACAATGACGCGACGGAGAGAGGAAAATCTATAAACGCTCACTCATGACCTTGTTTATGCCTTAGAAAAACTAATCAAAAAGTGGGGGAGAATTGTTAGATTTCGAAACGAAGAAGAGGAGATTGAGTTCGGTGGGAAATTTATAAACGCGTTATGTAATTCCGACGATGCCAGGTTTCGTAAAAAATGTCAAGTCTTCGATGCTTTGTCATTGAATGTCACCTCCGTAATAATATAGTCTTCGGAAAGAGTGTTTCACAATGACGCGACGGAGAGAGGAAAATCCATAAACGCTCACTCATGACCTTGTTTATGCCTTAGAAAAACTAATCAAAAAGTGGGGGAGAATTGTTAGATTTCGAAACGAAGAAGAGGAGATTGAGTTCGGTGGGAAATTTATAAACGCGTTATGTAATTCCGACGATGCCAGGTTTCGTAAAAAAAGTCAAGTCTTCGATGCTTTGTCATTGAATGTCACCTCCGTAATAATATAGTCTTCGGAAAGAGTGTTTCACAATGACGCAACGGAGAGAGGAAAATCCATAAACGCTCACTCATGACCTCGTTTTATCCTTAGAAAAACTAATCAAAAAATGGGGGAGAATTGTTAGATTTCGAAACGAAGAAGAGGAGATGGAGTTCGATAGGAAATTTTTACACGCGTTATGTAATTCCGACGATGCCAGGTTTCGTAAAAAATGTCAAGTCTTCGATGCTTTGTTATTGAATGTCACCTTCGTAATAATATAGTCTTCGGAAAGAGTGTTTCACAATGACGCGACGGAGAGAGGAAAATCCATAAACGCTCACTCATAACCTTGTTTATGCCTTAGAAAAACTAATCAAAAAGTGGGGGAGAATTGTTAGATTTCGAAACGAAGAAGAGGAGATTGAGTTCGGTGGGAAATTTATAAACGCGTTATGTAATTCCGACGATGCCAGGTTTCGTAAAAAAAGTCAAGTCTTCGATGCTTTGTGATTGAATGTCACCTCCGTAATAATATAGTCTTCGGAAAGAGTGTTTCACAATGACGCAACGGAGAGAGGAAAATCCATAAACGCTCACTCATGACCTCGTTTTGTCCTTAGAAAAACTAATCAAAAAGTGGGGGAGAATTGTTAGATTTCGAAACGAAGAAGAGGAGATTGAGTTCGGTGGGAAATTTATAAACGCGTTATGTAATTCCGACGATGCCAGGTTTCGTAAAAAAAGTCAAGTCTTTGATGCTTTGTGATTGAATGTCACCTCCGTAATAATATAGTCTTCGGAAAGAGTGTTTCACAATGACGCAACGGAGAGAGGAAAATCCATAAACGCTCACTCATGACCTCGTTTTGTCCTTAGAAAAACTAATCAAAAAATGGAGGAGAATTGTTAGATTTCGAAACGAAGAAGAGGAGATTGAGTTCGGTAGGAAATTTAGAAACGCGTTATGTAATTCCGACGATGCCAGGTTTCGTAAAAAAAGTCAAGTCTTCGATGCTTTGTGATTGAATGTCACCTCCGTAATAATATAGTCTTCGGAAAGAGTGTTTCACAATGACGCAACGGAGAGAGGAAAATCCATAAACGCTCACTCATGACCTCGTTTTGTCCTTAGAAAAACTAATCAAAAAATGGGGGAGAATTGTTAGATTACGAAACGAAGAAGAGGAGATGGAGTTCGATAGGAAATTTAGAAACGCGTTATGTAATTCCGACAAAGCCATGTTTCATTAAAAAAGACATTTATCCTATGCTTTGGTGCTGAATGGGTTACATTCTCAATAATATAGTCTTCGGAAAGTGTGTTTCACAATGACGCAACGTAGAGAGGAAAATCTATAAACGCTCACTTAAGACATTGATTTTCCTCAAAAAACTAATCAAAAAGTGGGAGAGAATAGTTAGATTTCGAAACGAAGAAGAGGAGATGGAGTTCGATAGGAAATTTTTAAACGCGTTATGTAATTCCGACGATGCCAGGTTTCGTAAAAAAAGTCAAGTCTTCGATGCTTTGTGATTGAATGTCACCTCCGTAATAATATAGTCTTCGGAAAGAGTGTTTCACAATGACGCAACGGAGAGAGGAAAATCCATAAACGCTCACTCATGACCTCGTTTTTTCCTTAGAAAAACTAATCAAAAAATGGGGGAGAATTGTTAGATTTCGAAACGAAGAAGAGGAAATGGAGTTCGATAGGAAATTTTTGAAAACGCGTTATGTAATTCCGACGATGCCAGGTTTCGTAAAAAAAGTCAAGTCTTCGATGCTTTGTCATTGAATGTCACCTCCGTAATAATATAGTCTTCGGAAAGAGTGTTTCACAATGACGCAACGGAGAGAGGAAAATCCATAAACGCTCACTCATGACCTCGTTTTATCCTTAGAAAACTAATCAAAAAATGGGGGAGAATTGTTAGATTACGAAACGAAGAAGAGGAGATGGAGTTCGATAGGAAATTTTTAAACGCGTTATGTAATTCCGACGATGCCAGGTTTCGTAAAAAATGTCAAGTCTTCGATGCTTTGTTATTGAATGTCACCTCCGTAATAATATAGTCTTCGGAAAGAGTGTTTCACAATGACGCGACGGAGAGAGGAAAATCCATAAACGCTCACTCATGACCTTGTTTATGCCTTAGAAAAACTAATCAAAAAGTGGGGGAGAATTGTTAGATTTCGAAACGAAGAAGAGGAGATTGAGTTCGGTGGGAAATTTATAAACGCGTTAGTTAATTCCGACGATGCCAGGTTTCGTAAAAAAAGTCAAGTCTTCGATGCTTTGTCATTGAATGTCACCTCCGTAATAATATAGTCTTCGGAAAGAGTGTTTCACAATGACGCAACGGAGAGAGGAAAATCTATAAACGCTCACTTAAGACATTGATTTTCCTCAAAAAACTAATCAAAAAATGGGGGAGAATTGTTAGGTTTCGAAACGAAGAAGAGGAGATGGAGTTCGATAGGAAATTTTTAAACGCGTTATGTAATTCCGACGATGCCAGGTTTCGTAAAAAATGTCAAATCTTCGATGCTTTGTTATTGAATGTCACCTCCGTAATAATATAGTCTTCGGAAAGTGTGTTTCACAATGACGCAACGTAGAGAAGAAAATCAATAAACGCTCACTTATGACATTGATTTTTCTCAAAAAACTAATCAAAAAGTGAGAGAATTGTTCGATTTCGAAACGAAGAAGAGGAGATGGAGTTCGTTGGGAAATTTAGAAACGCGTTATGTAATTCGGACGATGCCACGTTTCGTAAGAAGAGTCCAGGCTTCGATGCTTTGTCATTGAATGTCACCCCCGTAATAATATAATCTTCGATAAGTGTGTTTCACAATGACGTAACGGAGAGAGGAAAATCCATAAACGCTCACTCATGATCTCGTTTATTCCTCAAAAAATCCAATCAAAAAGTGGGAGAGAATTGTTAGATTTCGAAACGAAGAAGAGGAGATTGAGTTCGGTGGGAAATTTAGAAACGCGTTATGTAATTCCGACGATGCCAGGTTTCGTAAAAAAAGTCAAGTCTTCGATGCTTTGTCATTGAATGTCACCTCCGTAATAATATAGTCTTCGGAAAGAGTGTTTCACAATGACGCAACGGAGAGAGGAAAATCCATAAACGCTCACTTATGACATTGATTTTTCTCAAAAAACTAATCAAAAAGTGAGAGAATTGTTAGATTTCGAAACGAAGAAGAGGAGATGGAGTTCGGTGGGAAATTTAGAAACGCGTTATGTAATTCCGACGATGCCACGTTTCGTAAGAAAAGTCCAGGCTTCGATGCTTTGTCATTGAATGTCACCCCCGTAATAATATAATCTTCGATAAGTGTGTTTCACAATGACGTAACGGAGAGAGGAAAATCCATAAACGCTCACTCATGACCTCGTTTATTCCTCAAAAAATCCAATCAAAAAGTGGGGGAGAATTGTTAGATTTCGAAACGAAGAAGAGGAGATTGAGTTCGGTGGGAAATTTAGTAACGCGTTATGTAATTCCGACGATGCCAGGTTTCGTAAAAAAAGTCAAGTCTTCGATGCTTTGTCATAGAATGTCACCCCCGTAATAATATAATCTTCGATAAGTGTGTTTCACAATGACGCAACGGAGAGAGGAAAATCCATAAACGCTCACTCATGACCTTGTTTTTTCTTTAGAAAAACTAATCAAAAAATGGGGGAGAATTGTTAGATTTCGAAACGAAGAAGAGGAGATGGAGTTCGGTAGAAAATTTAGAAACGAGTTATGTAATTCCAACAATGCCACATTTCGAGAAATAAGTCAAATCTTCGATGCTTTGGTGCTGAATGGGTTACATTCTCAATAATATAGTCTTCGGAAAGTGTGTTTCACAATGACGCAACGTAGAGAGGAAAATCTATAAACGCTCACTTAAGACATTGATTTTCCTCAAAAAACTAATCAAAAAGTGAGAAAATTGTTAGATTTCAAAACGAAGAAGAGGAGATGGAGTTCGGTGGGAAATTTAGAAACGCGTTATGTAATTCCGACAATGCCACGTTTCGTAAGAAAAGTCCAGGCTTCGATACTTTGTCATTGAATGTCACCCCCGTAATAATATAATCTTCGATAAGTGTGTTTCACAATGACGCATCGGAGAGAGGAAAATCCATAAACGCTCACTCATGACCTCGTTTATTCCTCAAAAAATCCAATCAAAAGTGGGAGAAAATTGTTAGATTTCGAAACGAAGAAGAGGAGATGGAGTTCGGTAGAAATTATAGAAATGCGTTATGTAATTCGGACAATGCCACGTTTCGTAAAAAATGTCAAGTCTTCGATGCTTTGTCATTGAATGTCACCTCCGTAATAATATAGTCTTCGGAAAGAGTGTTTCACAATGACGCAACGGAGAGAGGAAAATCCATAAACGCTCACTTATGACATTGATTTTTCTCAAAAAACTAATCAAAAAGTGAGAGAATTGTTAGATTTCGAAACGAAGAAGAGGAGATGGAGTTCGGTGGGAAATTTAGAAACGCGTTATGTAATTCCGACGATGCCACGTTTCGTAAGAAAAGTCCAGGCTTCGATGCTTTGTCATTGAATGTCACCCCCGTAATAATATAATCTTCGATAAGTGTGTTTCACAATGACGTAACGGAGAGAGGAAAATCCATAAACGCTCACTCATGACCTCGTTTATTCCTCAAAAAATCCAATCAAAAAGTGGGGGAGAATTGTTAGATTTCGAAACGAAGAAGAGGAGATTGAGTTCGGTGGGAAATTTAGAAACGCGTTATGTAATTCCGACGATGCCAGGTTTCGTAAAAAAAGTCAAGTCTTCGATGCTTTGTCATAGAATGTCACCCCCGTAATAATATAATCTTCGATAAGTGTGTTTCACAATGACGCAACGAAGAGAGGAAAATCCATAAACGCTCACTCATGACCTTGTTTTTTCTTTAGAAAAACTAATCAAAAAATGGGGGAGAATTGTTAGATTTCGAAACGAAGAAGAGGAGATGGAGTTCGGTAGAAAATTTAGAAACGAGTTATGTAATTCCAACAATGCCACATTTCGAGAAATAAGTCAAATCTTCGATGCTTTGGTGCTGAATGGGTTACATTCTCAATAATATAGTCTTCGGAAAGTGTGTTTCACAATGACGCAACGTAGAGAGGAAAATCTATAAACGCTCACTTAAGACATTGATTTTCCTCAAAAAACTAATCAAAAAGTGAGAAAATTGTTAGATTTCAAAACGAAGAAGAGGAGATGGAGTTCGGTGGGAAATTTAGAAACGCGTTATGTAATTCCGACAATGCCACGTTTCGTAAGAAAAGTCCAGGCTTCGATGCTTTGTCATTGAATGTCACCCCCGTAATAATATAATCTTCGATAAGTGTGTTTCACAATGACGTAACGGAGAGAGGAAAATCCATAAACGCTCACTCATGACCTCGTTTATTCCTCAAAAAATCCAATCAAAAAGTGGGGGAGAATTGTTAGATTTCGAAACGAAGAAGAGGAGATTGAGTTCGGTGGGAAATTTAGAAACGCGTTATGTAATTCCGACGATGCCAGGTTTCGTAAAAAAAGTCAAGTCTTCGATGCTTTGTCATAGAATGTCACCCCCGTAATAATATAATCTTCGATAAGTGTGTTTCACAATGACGCAACGGAGAGAGGAAAATCCATAAACGCTCACTCATGACCTTGTTTTTTCTTTAGAAAAACTAATCAAAAAATGGGGGAGAATTGTTAGATTTCGAAACGAAGAAGAGGAGATGGAGTTCGGTAGAAAATTTAGAAACGAGTTATGTAATTCCAACAATGCCACATTTCGAGAAATAAGTCAAATCTTCGATGCTTTGGTGCTGAATGGGTTACATTCTCAATAATATAGTCTTCGGAAAGTGTGTTTCACAATGACGCAACGTAGAGAGGAAAATCTATAAACGCTCACTTAAGACATTGATTTTCCTCAAAAAACTAATCAAAAAGTGAGAAAATTGTTAGATTTCAAAACGAAGAAGAGGAGATGGAGTTCGGTGGGAAATTTAGAAACGCGTTATGTAATTCCGACAATGCCACGTTTCGTAAGAAAAGTCCAGGCTTCGATACTTTGTCATTGAATGTCACCCCCGTAATAATATAATCTTCGATAAGTGTGTTTCACAATGACGCATCGGAGAGAGGAAAATCCATAAACGCTCACTCATGACCTCGTTTATTCCTCAAAAAATCCAATCAAAAGTGGGAGAAAATTGTTAGATTTCGAAACGAAGAAGAGGAGATGGAGTTCGGTAGAAATTATAGAAATGCGTTATGTAATTCGGACAATGCCACGTTTCGTAAAAAATGTCAAGTCTTCGATGTTTTGTCATTGAATGTCACCTCCGTAATAATATAGTCTTCGGAAAGAGTGTTTCACAATGACGCAACGGAGAGAGGAAAATCCATAAACGCTCACTCATGACCTCGTTTTTTCCTTAGAAAAACTAATCAAAAAATGGGGGAGAATTGTTAGATTTCGAAACGAAGAAGAGGAGATGGAGTTCGGTAGGAAATTTATAAACGCGTTATGTAATTCCGACAATGCCACGTTTCGTAAAAAATGTCAAGTCTTCGATGCTTTGTCATTGAATGTCACCTCCGTAATAATATAGTCTTCGGAAAGAGTGTTTCACAATGACGCAACGGAGAGAGGAAAATCCATAAACGCTCACTTATGACATTGATTTTTCCCAAAAAACTAATCAAAAAGTGAGAGAATTGTTAGATTTCGAAACGAAGAAGAGGAGATGGAGTTCGGTGGGAAATTTAGAAACGCGTTATGTAATTCCGACAAAGCCACGTTTCGTAAAAAATGTCAAGTCTTCGATGCTTTGTCATCGAATGTCACCTCCGTAATAATATAGTCTTCGGATAGAGTGTTTCACAATGACGCAACGGAGAGAGGAAAATCCATAAACGCTCACTCATGACCTCGTTTTTTCCTTAGAAAAACTAATCAAAAAATGGGGGAGAATTGTTAGATTTCGAAACGAAGAAGAGGAGATGGAGTTCGGTAGGAAATTTTTAAACGCGTTATGTAATTCCGACGATGCCAGGTTTCGTAAAAAATGTCAAGTCTTCGATGCTTTGTCATTGAATGTCACCTCCGTAATAATATAGTCTTCGGAAAGAGTGTTTCACAATGACGCGACGGAGAGAGGAAAATCCATAAACGCTCACTCATGACCTTGTTCTTTCCTTAGAAAAACTAATCAAAAAGTGGGGGAGAATTGTTAGATTTCGAAACGAAGAAGAGGAGATGGAGTTCGATAGGAAATTTTTAAACGCGTTATGTAATTCCGACGATGCCAGGTTTCGTAAAAAATGTCAAGTCTTCGATGCTTTGTTATTCAATGTCACCTCCGTAATAATATAGTCTTCGGAAAGAGTGTTTCACAATGACGCGACGGAGAGAGGAAAATCCATAAACGCTCACTCATGACCTTGTTCATGCCTTAGAAAAACTAATCAAAAAGTGGGGGAGAATTGTTAGATTTCGAAACGAAGAAGAGGAGATTGAGTTCGGTGGGAAATTTATAAACGCGTTATGTAATTCCGACGATGCCAGGTTTCGTAAAAAAAGTCAAGTCTTCGATGCTTTGTCATTGAATGTCACCTCCGTAATAATATAGTCTTCGGAAAGAGTGTTTCACAATGACGCAACGGAGAGAGGAAAATCCATAAACGCTCACTCATGACCTCGTTTTGTCCTTAGAAAAACTAATCAAAAAATGGGGGAGAATTGTTAGATTTCGAAACGAAGAAGAGGAGATTGAGTTCGGTAGGAAATTTAGAAACGCGTTATGTAATTCCGACAAAGCCATGTTTCATTAAAAAAGTCAAGTATCCTATGCTTTGGTGCTGAATGGGTTACATTCTCAATAATATAATCTTCGGAAAGTGTGTTTCACAATGACGCAACGTAGAGAGGAAAATCTATAAACGCTCACTTAAGACATTGATTTTCCTCAAAAAACTAATCAAAAAGTGGGAGAGAATAGTTAGATTTCGAAACGAAGAAGAGGAGATGGAGTTCGATAGGAAATTTTTAAACGCGTTATGTAATTCCGACGATGCCAGGTTTCGTAAAAAAAGTCAAGTCTTCGATGCTTTGTGATTGAATGTCACCTCCGTAATAATATAGTCTTCGGAAAGAGTGTTTCACAATGACGCAACGGAGAGAGGAAAATCCATAAACGCTCACCCATGACCTCGTTTTGTCCTTAGAAAAACTAATCAAAAAATGGGGGAGAATTGTTAGATTTCGAAACGAAGAAGAGGAGATTGTGTTCGATAGGAAATTTTTAAACGCGTTATGTAATTCCGACGATGCCAGGTTTCGTAAAAAAAGTCAAGTCTTCGATGCTTTGTGATTGAATGTCACCTCCGTAATAATATAGTCTTCGGAAAGAGTGTTTCACAATGACGCAACGGAGAGAGGAAAATCCATAAACGCTCACTCATGACCTCGTTTTGTCCTTAGAAAAACTAATCAAAAAATGGGGGAGAATTGTTAGATTTCGAAACGAAGAAGAGGAGATTGAGTTCGGTAGGAAATTTAGAAACGCGTTATGTAATTCCGACAAAGCCATGTTTCATTAAAAAAGTCAAGTATCCTATGCTTTGGTGCTGAATGGGTTACATTCTCAATAATATAGTCTTCGGAAAGTGTGTTTCACAATGACGCAACGTAGAGAGGAAAATCTATAAACGCTCACTTAAGACATTGATTTTCCTCAAAAAACTAATCAAAAAGTGGGAGAGAATAGTTAGATTTCGAAACGAAGAAGAGGAGATGGAGTTCGATAGGAAATTTAGAAACGCGTTATGTAATTCCGACGATGCCACGTTTCGTAAAAAATGTCAAGTCTTCGATGCTTTGTCATTGAATGTCACCTCCGTAATAATATAGTCTTCGGAAAGAGTGTTTCACAATGACGCAACGGAGAGAGGAAAATCCATGAACGCTCACTTATGACATTGATTTTTCTCAAAAAACTAATCAAAAAGTGAGAGAATTGTTAGATTTCGAAACGAAGAAGAGGAGATGGAGTTCGGTGGGAAATTTAGAAACGCGTTATGTAATTCCGACAAAGCCACGTTTCGTAAAAAAAGTCAAGTCTTCGATGCTTTATCATTGAATGTGCCCTCCGTAATAATATAGTCTTCGGAAAGAGTGTTTCACAATGACGCAACGGAGAGAGGAAAATCCATAAACGCTCACTCATGACCTCGTTTTATCCTTAGAAAACTAATCAAAAAATGGGGGACAATTGTTAGATTACGAAACGAAGAAGAGGAGATGGAGTTCGATAGGAAATTTTTAAACGCGTTATGTAATTCCGACGATGCCAGGTTTCGTAAAAAATGTCAAGTCTTCGATGCTTTGTTATTGAATGTCACCTCCGTAAAAATATAGTCTTCGGAAAGAGTGTTTCACAATGACGCGACGGAGAGAGGAAAATCCATAAACGCTCACTCATGACCTTGTTTATGCCTTAGAAAAACTAATCAAAAAGTGGGGGAGAATTGTTAGATTTCGAAACGAAGAAGAGGAGATTGAGTTCGGTGGGAAATTTATAAACGCGTTATGTAATTCCGACGATGCCAGGTTTCGTAAAAAAAGTCAAGTCTTCGATGCTTTGTCATTGAATGTCACCTCCGTAATAATATAGTCTTCGGAAAGAGTGTTTCACAATGACGCAACGGAGAGAGGAAAATCTATAAACGCTCACTTAAGACATTGATTTTCCTCAAAAAACTAATCAAAAAATGGGGGAGAATTGTTAGGTTTCGAAACGAAGAAGAGGAGATGGAGTTCGATAGGAAATTTTTAAACGCGTTATGTATTTCCGACGATGCCAGGTTTCGTAAAAAATGTCAAATCTTCGATGCTTTGTTATTGAATGTCACCCCCGTAATAATATAGTCTTCGGAAAGTGTGTTTCACAATGACGCAACGTAGAGAGGAAAATCTATAAACGCTCACTTAAGACATTGATTTTCCTCAAAAAACTAATCAAAAAGTGGGAGAGAATTGTTAGATTTCGAAACGAAGAGGAGGAGATGGAGTTCGGTAGAAAATATAGAAACCCGTTATGTAATTCGGACAATGCCACGTTTCGTAAAAAATGTCAAGTCTTCGATGCTTTGTCATTGAATGTCACCTCCGTAATAATATAGTCTTCGGAAAGAGTGTTTCACAATGACGCAACGGAGAGAAGAAAATCAATAAACGCTCACTTATGACATTGATTTTTCTCAAAAAACTAATCAAAAAGTGAGAGAATTGTTAGATTTCGAAACGAAGAAGAGGAGATGGAGTTCGGTGGGAAATTTAGAAACGCGTTATGTAATTCCGACGATGCCACGTTTCATAAGAAGAGTCCAGGCTTCGATGCTTTGTCATTGAATGTCACCCCCGTAATAATATAATCTTCGATAAGTGTCTTTCACAATGACGTAACGGAGAGAGGAAAATCCATAAACGCTCACTCATGACCTCGTTTATTCCTCAAAAAATCCAATCAAAAAGTGGGGGAGAATTGTTAGATTTCGAAACGAAGAAGAGGAGATTGAGTTCGGTGGGAAATTTAGAAACGCGTTATGTAATTCCGACGATGCCAGGTTTCGTAAAAAAAGTCAAGTCTTCGATGCTTTGTCATAGAATGTCACCCCCGTAATAATATAATCTTCGATAAGTGTGTTTCACAATGACGCAACGGAGAGAGGAAAATCCATAAACGCTCACTCATGACCTTGTTTTTCCTTTAGAAAAACTAATCAAAAAATGGGGGAGAATTGTTAGATTTCGAAACGAAGAAGAGGAGATGGAGTTCGGTAGAAAATTTAGAAACGAGTTATGTAATTCCAACAATGCCACATTTCGAGAAATAAGTCAAATCTTCGATGCTTTGGTGCTGAATGGGTTACATTCTCAATAATATAGTCTTCGGAAAGTGTGTTTCACAATGACGCAACGTAGAGAGAAAAATCTATAAACGCTCACTTAAGACATTGATTTTCCTCAAAAAACTAATCAAAAAGTGAGAAAATTGTTAGATTTCAAAACGAAGAAGAGGAGATGGAGTTCGGTGGGAAATTTAGAAACGCGTTATGTAATTCCGACAATGCCACGTTTCGTAAGAAAAGTCCAGGCTTCGATGCTTTGTCATTGAATGTCACCCCCGTAATAATATAATCTTCGATAAGTGTGTTTCACAATGACGCATCGGAGAGAGGAAAATCCATAAACGCTCACTCATGACCTCGTTTATTCCTCAAAAAATCCAATCAAAAGTGGGAGAAAATTGTTAGATTTCGAAACGAAGAAGAGGAGATGGAGTTCGGTAGAAATTATAGAAATGCGTTATGTAATTCGGACAATGCCACGTTTCATAAAAAATGTCAAGTCTTCGATGCTTTGTCATTGAATGTCACCTCCGTAATAATATAGTCTTCGGAAAGAGTGTTTCACAATGACGCAACGGAGAGAGGAAAATCCATAAACGCTCACTTATGACATTGATTTTTCTCAAAAAACTAATCAAAAAGTGAGAGAATTGTTAGATTTCGAAACGAAGAAGAGGAGATGGAGTTCGGTGGGAAATTTAGAAACGCGTTATGTAATTCCGACGATGCCACGTTTCGTAAGAAAAGTCCAGGCTTCGATGCTTTGTCATTGAATGTCACCCCCGTAATAATATAATCTTCGATAAGTGTGTTTCACAATGACGTAACGGAGAGAGGAAAATCCATAAACGCTCACTCATGACCTCGTTTATTCCTCAAAAAATCCAATCAAAAAGTGGGGGAGAATTGTTAGATTTCGAAACGAAGAAGAGGAGATTGAGTTCGGTGGGAAATTTAGAAACGCGTTATGTAATTCCGACGATGCCAGGTTTCGTAAAAAAAGTCAAGTCTTCGATGCTTTGTCATAGACTGTCACCCCCGTAATAATATAATCTTCGATAAGTGTGTTTCACAATGACGCAACGGAGAGAGGAAAATCCATAAACGCTCACTCATGACCTTGTTTTTTCTTTAGAAAAACTAATCAAAAAATGGGGGAGAATTGTTAGATTTCGAAACGAAGAAGAGGAGATGGAGTTCGGTAGAAAATTTAGAAACGAGTTATGTAATTCCAACAATGCCACATTTCGGGAAATAAGTCAAATCTTCGATGCTTTGGTGCTGAATGGGTTACATTCTCAATAATATAGTCTTCGGAAAGAGTGTTTCACAATGACGCAACGGAGAGAGGAAAATCCATAAACGCTCACTTATGACATTGATTTTTCTCAAAAAACTAATCAAAAAGTGAGAGAATTGTTAGATTTCGAAACGAAGAAGAGGAGATGGAGTTCGGTGGGAAATTTAGAAACGCGTTATGTAATTCCGACAAAGCCACGTTTCGTAAAAAATGTCAAGTCTTCGATGCTTTGTCATCGAATGTCACCTCCGTAATAATATAGTCTTCGGAAAGAGTGTTTCACAATGACGCAACGGAGAGAGGAAAATCCATAAACGCTCACTCATGACCTCGTTTTTTCCTTAGAAAAACTAATCAAAAAATGGGGGAGAATTGTTAGATTTCGGAACGAAGAAGAGGAGATGGAGTTCGGTAGAAATTATAGAAATGCGTTATGTAATTCGGACAATGCCACGTTTCGTAAAAAATGTCAAGTCTTCGATGTTTTGTCATTGAATGTCACCTCCGTAATAATATAGTCTTCGGAAAGAGTGTTTCACAATGACGCAACGGAGAGAGGAAAATCCATAAACGCTCACTTATGACATTGATTTTTCTCAAAAAACTAATCAAAAAGTGAGAGAATTGTTAGATTTCGAAACGAAGAAGAGGAGATGGAGTTCGGTGGGAAATTTAGAAACGCGTTATGTAATTCCGACGATGCCACGTTTCGTAAGAAAAGTCCAGGCTTCGATGCTTTGTCATTGAATGTCACCCCCGTAATAATATAATCTTCGATAAGTGTGTTTCACAATGACGTAACGGAGAGAGGAAAATCCATAAACGCTCACTCATGACCTCGTTTATTCCTCAAAAAATCCAATCAAAAAGTGGGGGAGAATTGTTAGATTTCGAAACGAAGAAGAGGAGATTGAGTTCGGTGGGAAATTTAGAAACGCGTTATGTAATTCCGACGATGCCAGGTTTCGTAAAAAAAGTCAAGTCTTCGATGCTTTGTCATAGAATGTCACCCCCGTAATAATATAATCTTCGATAAGTGTGTTTCACAATGACGCAACGGAGAGAGGAAAATCCATAAACGCTCACTCATGACCTTGTTTTTTCTTTAGAAAAACTAATCAAAAAATGGGGGAGAATTGTTAGATTTCGAAACGAAGAAGAGGAGATGGAGTTCGGTAGAAAATTTAGAAACGAGTTATGTAATTCCAACAATGCCACATTTCGAGAAATAAGTCAAATCTTCGATGCTTTGGTGCTGAATGGGTTACATTCTCAATAATATAGTCTTCGGAAAGTGTGTTTCACAATGACGCAACGTAGAGAGGAAAATCTATAAACGCTCACTTAAGACATTGATTTTCCTCAAAAAACTAATCAAAAAGTGAGAAAATTGTTAGATTTCAAAACGAAGAAGAGGAGATGGAGTTCGGTGGGAAAATTAGAAACGCGTTATGTAATTCCGACAATGCCACGTTTCGTAAGAAAAGTCCAGGCTTCGATACTTTGTCATTGAATGTCACCCCCGTAATAATATAATCTTCGATAAGTGTGTTTCACAATGACGCATCGGAGAGAGGAAAATCCATAAACGCTCACTCATGACCTCGTTTATTCCTCAAAAAATCCAATCAAAAGTGGGAGAAAATTGTTAGATTTCGAAACGAAGGAGAGGAGATGGAGTTCGGTAGAAATTATAGAAATGCGTTATGTAATTCGGACAATGCCACGTTTCGTAAAAAATGTCAAGTCTTCGATGCTTTGTCATTGAATGTCACCTCCGTAAAAATATAGTCTTCGG
Source organism: Diorhabda carinulata (assembly GCF_026250575.1). Classification (NCBI taxonomy): domain Eukaryota; kingdom Metazoa; phylum Arthropoda; class Insecta; order Coleoptera; family Chrysomelidae; genus Diorhabda; species Diorhabda carinulata. The sequence goes on along the minus strand of NC_079473.1, from coordinate 4,783,733 downwards.
AAAGAGTGTTTCACAATGACGCGACGGAGAGAGGAAAATCCATAAACGCTCACTCATGACCTTGTTTATGCCTTAGAAAAACTAATCAAAAAGTGGGGGAGAATTGTTAGATTTCGAAACGAAGAAGAGGAGATTGAGTTCGGTGGGAAATTTATAAACGCGTTATGTAATTCCGACGATGCCAGGTTTCGTAAAAAAAGTCAAGTCTTCGATGCTTTGTCATTGAATGTCACCTCCGTAATAATATAGTCTTCGGAAAGAGTGTTTCACAATGACGCAACGGAGAGAGGAAAATCTATAAACGCTCACTTAAGACATTGATTTTCCTCAAAAAACTAATCAAAAAATGGGGGAGAATTGTTAGGTTTCGAAACGAAGAAGAGGAGATGGAGTTCGATAGGAAATTTTTAAACGCGTTATGTATTTCCGACGATGCCAGGTTTCGTAAAAAATGTCAAATCTTCGATGCTTTGTTATTGAATGTCACCCCCGTAATAATATAGTCTTCGGAAAGTGTGTTTCACAATGACGCAACGTAGAGAGGAAAATCTATAAACGCTCACTTAAGACATTGATTTTCCTCAAAAAACTAATCAAAAAGTGGGAGAGAATTGTTAGATTTCGAAACGAAGAGGAGGAGATGGAGTTCGGTAGAAAATATAGAAACCCGTTATGTAATTCGGACAATGCCACGTTTCGTAAAAAATGTCAAGTCTTCGATGCTTTGTCATTGAATGTCACCTCCGTAATAATATAGTCTTCGGAAAGAGTGTTTCACAATGACGCAACGGAGAGAAGAAAATCAATAAACGCTCACTTATGACATTGATTTTTCTCAAAAAACTAATCAAAAAGTGAGAGAATTGTTAGATTTCGAAACGAAGAAGAGGAGATGGAGTTCGGTGGGAAATTTAGAAACGCGTTATGTAATTCCGACGATGCCACGTTTCATAAGAAGAGTCCAGGCTTCGATGCTTTGTCATTGAATGTCACCCCCGTAATAATATAATCTTCGATAAGTGTCTTTCACAATGACGTAACGGAGAGAGGAAAATCCATAAACGCTCACTCATGACCTCGTTTATTCCTCAAAAAATCCAATCAAAAAGTGGGGGAGAATTGTTAGATTTCGAAACGAAGAAGAGGAGATTGAGTTCGGTGGGAAATTTAGAAACGCGTTATGTAATTCCGACGATGCCAGGTTTCGTAAAAAAAGTCAAGTCTTCGATGCTTTGTCATAGAATGTCACCCCCGTAATAATATAATCTTCGATAAGTGTGTTTCACAATGACGCAACGGAGAGAGGAAAATCCATAAACGCTCACTCATGACCTTGTTTTTCCTTTAGAAAAACTAATCAAAAAATGGGGGAGAATTGTTAGATTTCGAAACGAAGAAGAGGAGATGGAGTTCGGTAGAAAATTTAGAAACGAGTTATGTAATTCCAACAATGCCACATTTCGAGAAATAAGTCAAATCTTCGATGCTTTGGTGCTGAATGGGTTACATTCTCAATAATATAGTCTTCGGAAAGTGTGTTTCACAATGACGCAACGTAGAGAGAAAAATCTATAAACGCTCACTTAAGACATTGATTTTCCTCAAAAAACTAATCAAAAAGTGAGAAAATTGTTAGATTTCAAAACGAAGAAGAGGAGATGGAGTTCGGTGGGAAATTTAGAAACGCGTTATGTAATTCCGACAATGCCACGTTTCGTAAGAAAAGTCCAGGCTTCGATGCTTTGTCATTGAATGTCACCCCCGTAATAATATAATCTTCGATAAGTGTGTTTCACAATGACGCATCGGAGAGAGGAAAATCCATAAACGCTCACTCATGACCTCGTTTATTCCTCAAAAAATCCAATCAAAAGTGGGAGAAAATTGTTAGATTTCGAAACGAAGAAGAGGAGATGGAGTTCGGTAGAAATTATAGAAATGCGTTATGTAATTCGGACAATGCCACGTTTCATAAAAAATGTCAAGTCTTCGATGCTTTGTCATTGAATGTCACCTCCGTAATAATATAGTCTTCGGAAAGAGTGTTTCACAATGACGCAACGGAGAGAGGAAAATCCATAAACGCTCACTTATGACATTGATTTTTCTCAAAAAACTAATCAAAAAGTGAGAGAATTGTTAGATTTCGAAACGAAGAAGAGGAGATGGAGTTCGGTGGGAAATTTAGAAACGCGTTATGTAATTCCGACGATGCCACGTTTCGTAAGAAAAGTCCAGGCTTCGATGCTTTGTCATTGAATGTCACCCCCGTAATAATATAATCTTCGATAAGTGTGTTTCACAATGACGTAACGGAGAGAGGAAAATCCATAAACGCTCACTCATGACCTCGTTTATTCCTCAAAAAATCCAATCAAAAAGTGGGGGAGAATTGTTAGATTTCGAAACGAAGAAGAGGAGATTGAGTTCGGTGGGAAATTTAGAAACGCGTTATGTAATTCCGACGATGCCAGGTTTCGTAAAAAAAGTCAAGTCTTCGATGCTTTGTCATAGACTGTCACCCCCGTAATAATATAATCTTCGATAAGTGTGTTTCACAATGACGCAACGGAGAGAGGAAAATCCATAAACGCTCACTCATGACCTTGTTTTTTCTTTAGAAAAACTAATCAAAAAATGGGGGAGAATTGTTAGATTTCGAAACGAAGAAGAGGAGATGGAGTTCGGTAGAAAATTTAGAAACGAGTTATGTAATTCCAACAATGCCACATTTCGGGAAATAAGTCAAATCTTCGATGCTTTGGTGCTGAATGGGTTACATTCTCAATAATATAGTCTTCGGAAAGAGTGTTTCACAATGACGCAACGGAGAGAGGAAAATCCATAAACGCTCACTTATGACATTGATTTTTCTCAAAAAACTAATCAAAAAGTGAGAGAATTGTTAGATTTCGAAACGAAGAAGAGGAGATGGAGTTCGGTGGGAAATTTAGAAACGCGTTATGTAATTCCGACAAAGCCACGTTTCGTAAAAAATGTCAAGTCTTCGATGCTTTGTCATCGAATGTCACCTCCGTAATAATATAGTCTTCGGAAAGAGTGTTTCACAATGACGCAACGGAGAGAGGAAAATCCATAAACGCTCACTCATGACCTCGTTTTTTCCTTAGAAAAACTAATCAAAAAATGGGGGAGAATTGTTAGATTTCGGAACGAAGAAGAGGAGATGGAGTTCGGTAGAAATTATAGAAATGCGTTATGTAATTCGGACAATGCCACGTTTCGTAAAAAATGTCAAGTCTTCGATGTTTTGTCATTGAATGTCACCTCCGTAATAATATAGTCTTCGGAAAGAGTGTTTCACAATGACGCAACGGAGAGAGGAAAATCCATAAACGCTCACTTATGACATTGATTTTTCTCAAAAAACTAATCAAAAAGTGAGAGAATTGTTAGATTTCGAAACGAAGAAGAGGAGATGGAGTTCGGTGGGAAATTTAGAAACGCGTTATGTAATTCCGACGATGCCACGTTTCGTAAGAAAAGTCCAGGCTTCGATGCTTTGTCATTGAATGTCACCCCCGTAATAATATAATCTTCGATAAGTGTGTTTCACAATGACGTAACGGAGAGAGGAAAATCCATAAACGCTCACTCATGACCTCGTTTATTCCTCAAAAAATCCAATCAAAAAGTGGGGGAGAATTGTTAGATTTCGAAACGAAGAAGAGGAGATTGAGTTCGGTGGGAAATTTAGAAACGCGTTATGTAATTCCGACGATGCCAGGTTTCGTAAAAAAAGTCAAGTCTTCGATGCTTTGTCATAGAATGTCACCCCCGTAATAATATAATCTTCGATAAGTGTGTTTCACAATGACGCAACGGAGAGAGGAAAATCCATAAACGCTCACTCATGACCTTGTTTTTTCTTTAGAAAAACTAATCAAAAAATGGGGGAGAATTGTTAGATTTCGAAACGAAGAAGAGGAGATGGAGTTCGGTAGAAAATTTAGAAACGAGTTATGTAATTCCAACAATGCCACATTTCGAGAAATAAGTCAAATCTTCGATGCTTTGGTGCTGAATGGGTTACATTCTCAATAATATAGTCTTCGGAAAGTGTGTTTCACAATGACGCAACGTAGAGAGGAAAATCTATAAACGCTCACTTAAGACATTGATTTTCCTCAAAAAACTAATCAAAAAGTGAGAAGATTGTTAGATTTCAAAACGAAGAAGAGGAGATGGAGTTCGGTGGGAAAATTAGAAACGCGTTATGTAATTCCGACAATGCCACGTTTCGTAAGAAAAGTCCAGGCTTCGATACTTTGTCATTGAATGTCACCCCCGTAATAATATAATCTTCGATAAGTGTGTTTCACAATGACGCATCGGAGAGAGGAAAATCCATAAACGCTCACTCATGACCTCGTTTATTCCTCAAAAAATCCAATCAAAAGTGGGAGAAAATTGTTAGATTTCGAAACGAAGGAGAGGAGATGGAGTTCGGTAGAAATTATAGAAATGCGTTATGTAATTCGGACAATGCCACGTTTCGTAAAAAATGTCAAGTCTTCGATGTTTTGTCATTGAATGTCACCTCCGTAATAATATAGTCTTCGGAAAGAGTGTTTCACAATGACGCAACGGAGAGAGGAAAATCCATAAACGCTCACTCATGACCTCGTTTTTTCCTTAGAAAAACTAATCAAAAAATGGGGGAGAATTGTTAGATTTCGAAACGAAGAAGAGGAGATGGAGTTCGGTAGGAAATTTATAAACGCGTTATGTAATTCCGACAATGCCACGTTTCGTAAAAAATGTCAAGTCTTCGATGCTTTGTCATTGAATGTCACCTCCGTAATAATATAGTCTTCGGAAAGAGTGTTTCACAATGACGCAACGGAGAGAGGAAAATCCATAAACGCTCACTTATGACATTGATTTTTCTCAAAAAACTAATCAAAAAGTGAGAGAATTGTTAGATTTCGAAACGAAGAAGAGGAGATGGAGATCGGTGGGAAATTTAGAAACGCGTTATGTAATTCCGACAAAGCCACGTTTCGTAAAAAATGTCAAGTCTTCGATGCTTTGTCATCGAATGTCACCTCCGTAATAATATAGTCTTCGGAAAGAGTGTTTCACAATGACGCAACGGAGAGAGGAAAATCCATAAACGCTCACTCATGACCTCGTTTTTTCCTTAGAAAAACTAATCAAAAAATGGGGGAGAATTGTTAGATTTCGAAACGAAGAAGAGGAGATGGAGTTCGGTAGAAATTATAGAAATGCGTTATGTAATTCGGACAATGCCACGTTTCGTAAAAAATGTCAAGTCTTCGATGTTTTGTCATTGAATGTCACCTCCGTAATAATATAGTCTTCGGAAAGAGTGTTTCACAATGACGCAACGGAGAGAGGAAAATCCATAAACGCTCACTCATGACCTCGTTTTATCCTTAGAAAAACTAATCAAAAAATGGGGGAGAATTGTTAGATTTCGAAACGAAGAAGAGGAGATGGAGTTCGATAGGAAATTTTTAAACGCGTTATGTAATTCCGACGATGCCAGGTTTCGTAAAAAATGTCAAGTCTTCGATGCTTTGTCATTGAATGTCACCTCCGTAATAATATAGTCTTCGGAAAGAGTGTTTCACAATGACGCGACGGAGAGAGGAAAATCCATAAACGCTCACTCATGACCTTGTTCTTTCCTTAGAAAAACTAATCAAAAAGTGGGGGAGAATTGTTAGATTTCGAAACGAAGAAGAGGAGATGGAGTTCGATAGGAAATTTTTAAACGCGTTATGTAATTCCGACGATGCCAGGTTTCGTAAAAAATGTCAAGTCTTCGATGCTTTGTTATTGAATGTCACCTCCGTAATAATATAGTCTTCGGAAAGAGTGTTTCACAATGACGCGACGGAGAGAGGAAAATCCATAAACGCTCACTCATGACCTTGTTTATGCCTTAGAAAAACTAATCAAAAAGTGGGGGAGAATTGTTAGATTTCGAAACGAAGAAGAGGAGATTGAGTTCGGTGGGAAATTTATAAACGCGTTATGTAATTCCGACGATGCCAGGTTTCGTAAAAAAAGTCAAGTCTTCGATGCTTTGTCATTGAATGTCACCTCCGTAATAATATAGTCTCCGGAAAGAGTGTTTCACAATGACGCAACGGAGAGAGGAAAATCCATAAACGCTCACTCATGACCTCGTTTTATCCTTAGAAAAACTAATCAAAAAATGGGGGAGAATTGTTAGATTTCGAAACGAAGAAGAGGAGATGGAGTTCGATAGGAAATTTTTAAACGCGTTATGTAATTCCGACGATGCCAGGTTTCGTAAAAAATGTCAAGTCTTCGATGCTTTGTCATTGAATGTCACCTCCGTAATAATATAGTCTTCGGAAAGAGTGTTTCACAATGACGCGACGGAGAGAGGAAAATCCATAAACGCTCACTCATGACCTTGTTCTTTCCTTAGAAAAACTAATCAAAAAGTGGGGGAGAATTGTTAGATTTCGAAACGAAGAAGAGGAGATGGAGTTCGATAGGAAATTTTTAAACGCGTTATGTAATTCCGACGTTGCCAGGTTTCGTAAAAAAAGTCAAGTCTTCGATGCTTTGTCATAGAATGTCACCCCCGTAATAATATAGTCTTCGGAAAGAGTGTTTCACAATGACGCAACGGAGAGAGGAAAATCCATAAACGCTCACTCATAACCTCGTTTTTTCCTTAGAAAAACTAATCAAAAAATGGGGGAGAATTGTTAGATTTGGAAACGAAGAAGAGGAGATGGAGTTCGGTAGGAAATTTATAAACGCGTTATGTAATTCCGACGATGCCAGGTTTTGAAAAAATGTCAAGTCTTCGATGCTTTGTCATTGAATGTCACCTCCGTAATAATATAGTCTTCGGAAAGAGTGTTTCACAATGACGCGACGGAGGGAGGAAAATCCATAAACGCTCACTCATGACCTTGTTTATGCCTTAGAAAAACTGATCGAAAAGTGGGGGAGAATTGTTAGATTTCGAAACGAAAAGAGGGGATGGAGTTCGATAGGAAATTTTTAAACGCGTTATGTAATTCCGACGTTGCCAGGTTTCGTAAAAAAAGTCAAGTCTTCGATGCTTTGTCATAGAATGTCACCCCCGTAATAATATAGTCTTCGGAAAGAGTGTTTCACAATGACGCAACGGAGAGAGGAAAATCCATAAACTTCACTCATGACCTTGTTTATGCCTTAGAAAAACTAATCAAAAAATGGGGGAGAATTGTTAGATTTCGAAACGAAGAAGAGGAGATGGAGTTCGATAGGAAATTTTTAAACGCGTTATGTAATTCCGACGTTGCCAGGTTTCGTAAAAAAGTCAAGTCTTCGATGCTTTGTCATAGAATGTCACCCCCGTAATAATATAGTCTTCGGAAAGAGTGTTTCACAATGACGCAACGGAGAGAGGAAAATCCATAAACGCTCACTCATGACCTCGTTTTTTCCTTAGAAAAACTAATCAAAAAATGGGGGAGAATTGTTAGATTTGGAAACGAAGAAGAGGAGATGGAGTTCGGTAGGAAATTTATAAACGCGTTATGTAATTCCGACGATGCCAGGTTTTGAAAAAATGTCAAGTCTTCGATGCTTTGTCATTGAATGTAACCTCCGTAATAATATAGTCTTCGGAAAGAGTGTTTCACAATGACGCGACGGAGGGAGGAAAATCCATAAACGCTCACTCATGACCTTGTTTATGCCTTAGAAAAACTGATCGAAAAGTGGGGGAGAATTGTTAGATTTCGAAACGAAAAGAGGGGATGGAGTTCGATAGGAAATTTTTAAACGCGTTATGTAATTCCGACGTTGCCAGGTTTCGTAAAAAAAGTCAAGTCTTCGATGCTTTGTCATAGAATGTCACCCCCGTAATAATATAGTCTTCGGAAAGAGTGTTTCACAATGACGCAACGGAGAGAGGAAAATCCATAAACTTCACTCATGACCTTGTTTATGCCTTAGAAAAACTAATCAAAAAATGGGGGAGAATTGTTAGATTTCGAAACGAAGAAGAGGAGATGGAGTTCGATAGGAAATTTTTAAACGCGTTATGTAATTCCGACGTTGCCAGGTTTCGTAAAAAAAGTCAAGTCTTCGATGCTTTGTCATAGAATGTCACCCCCGTAATAATATAGTCTTCGGAAAGAGTGTTTCACAATGACGCAACGGAGAGAGGAAAATCCATAAACGCTCACTCATGACCTCGTTTTTTCCTTAGAAAAACTAATCAAAATATGGGGGAGAATTGTTAGATTTCGAAACGAAGAAGAGGAGATGGAGTTCGATAGGAAATTTTTAAACGCGTTATGTAATTCCGACGTTGCCAGGTTTCGTAAAAAAAGTCAAGTCTTCGATGCTTTGTCATAGAATGTCACCCCCGTAATAATATAGTCTTCGGAAAGAGTGTTTCACAATGACGCAACGGAGAGAGGAAAATCCATAAACGCTCACTCATGACCTCGTTTTATCCTTAGAAAAACTAATCAAAAAATGGGGGAGAATTGTTAGATTTCGAAACGAAGAAGAGGAGATTGAGTTCGGTAGGAAATTCAGAAACGCGTTATGTAATTCCGACAAAGCCATGTTTCATTAAAAAAGTTAAGTATCCTATGCTTTGGTGCTGAATGGGTTACATTCTCAATAATATAGTCTTCGGAAAGTGTGTTTCACAATGACGCAACGTAGAGAGGAAAATCTATAAACGCTCACTTAAGACATTGATTTTCCTCAAAAAACTAATCAAAAAGTGGGAGAGAATAGTTAGATTTCGAAACGAAGAAGAGGAGATGGAGTTCGATAGGAAATTTTTAAACGCGTTATGTAATTCCGACGATGCCAGGTTTCGTAAAAAAAGTCAAGTCTCCGATGCTTTGTCATAGAATGTCACCCCCGTAATAATATAGTCTTCGGAAAGAGTGTTACACAATGACGCAACGGAGAGAGGAAAATCCATAAACGCTCTCTTATGACATTGATTTTTCTCAAAAAACTAATCAAAAAGTGAGAGAATTGTTAGATTTCGAAACGAAGAAGAGGAGATGGAGTTCGGTGGGAAATTTAGAAACGCGTTATGTAATTCCGACAAAGCCACGTTTCGTAAAAAATGTCAAGTCTTCGATGCTTTGTTATTGAATGTCACCTCCGTAATAATATAGTCTTCGGAAAGAGTGTTTCACAATGACGCGACGGAGAGAGGAAAATCCATAAACGCTCACTCATGACCTTGTTTATGCCTTAGAAAAACTAATCAAAAAGTGGGAGAGAATTGTTAGATTTCGAAACGAAGAAGAGGAGATTGAGTTCGGTGGGAAATTTTTAAACGCGTTATGTAATTCCGACGATGCCAGGTTTCGTAAAAAATGTCAAGTCTTCGATGCTTTTTTATTGAATGTCACCTCCGTAATAATATAGTCTTCGGAAAGAGTGTTTCACAATGACGCGACGGAGAGAGGAAAATCCATAAACGCTCACTCATGACCTTGTTTATGCCTTAGAAAAACTAATCAAAAAGTGGGGGAGAATTGTTAGATTTCGAAACGAAGAAGAGGAGATTGAGTTCGGTGGGAAATTTATAAACGCGTTATGTAATTCCGACGATGCCAGGTTTCGTAAAAAAAGTCAAGTCTTCGATGCTTTGTCATTGAATGTCACCTCCGTAATAATATAGTCTTCGGAAAGAGTGTTTCACAATGACGCAACGGAGAGAGGAAAATCCATAAACGCTCACTCATGACCTCGTTTTATCCTTAGAAAAACTAATCAAAAAATGGGGGAAAATTGTTAGATTTCGAAACGAAGAAGAGGAGATGGAGTTCGGTAGGAAATTTAGAAACGCGTTATGTAATTCCGACGATGCCACGTTTCGTAAGAAAAGTCCAGGCTTCGATGCTTTGGTGCTGAATGGGTTACGTTCTCAATAATATAGTCTTCGGAAAGTGTGTTTCACAATGACGAAACGGAGAGAGGAAAATCCATAAACGCTCACTTATGACATTGTTTTATCCTCAAAAGAACTAATCAAAAAGTGGAAGAGAATTGTTAGATTTCGAAACGAAGAAGAGATGAAGTTCGGTAGAAAATATAGAAACGCGTTATGTAATTCCGACGATGCTAGGTTTCGTAAAAAAAGTCAAGTCTTCGATGCTTTGTCATTGAATCTCACCCAGTAATAATATAATCTTCGGAAAGTGTGTTTCACAATGACGCAACGGAGAGAACAAAATCCATAAACGCTCACTCATGACCTTGTTTTTTCCTCAAAAAATCTAATCAAAAAGTGGGAGAGAATTGTTAGATTTCGAAACGAAGAAGAGGAGATGGAGTTCGGTAGAAAATATAGAAAGGCGTTATGTAATTCCGACGATGCCACGTTTCGTAAAAAAAGTCAAGGCTTCGATGCTTTGTCATTGAATTTCACCCCAGTAATAATATAATCTTCGGAAAGTGTGTTTCACAATGACGCGACGGAGAGAGGAAAATCCATAAACGCTCACTCATGACCTTGTTTTTTCTTTAGAAAAACTAATCAAAAAATGGGGGAGAATTGTTAGATTTCGAAACGAAGAAGAGGAGATGGAGTTCGGTGGGAAATTTAGAAACACGTTATGTAATTCCGACGATGACAGGTTTCGTAAAAAAAGTCAAGTCTTCGATGCTTTGTCATTGAATCTCACCCAGTAATAATATAATCTTCGGAAAGTGTGTTTCACAATGACGCAACGGAGAGAACAAAATCCATAAACGCTCACTCATGACCTTGTTTTTTCCTCAAAAAATCTAATCAAAAAGTGGGAGAGAATTGTTAGATTTCGAAACGAAGAAGAGGAGATGGAGTTCGGTAGAAAATATAGAAAGGCGTTATGTAATTCCGACGATGCCACGTTTCGTAAAAAAAGTCAAGGCTTCGATGCTTTGTCATTGAATTTCACCCCAGTAATAATATAATCTTCGGAAAGTGTGTTTCACAATGACGCGACGGAGAGAGGAAAATCCATAAACGCTCACTCATGACCTTGTTTTTTCTTTAGAAAAACTAATCAAAAAACGGAGAGAGGAAAATCCATCAACGCTCACTTATAACATTGGTTTTCTCTCAACAAAACTAATAAAAAAAGGGAGAGAATTGTTAGATTTCGAAACAGTGAAAGGGAGATGGAATTCGGTAGGACATTTAGGAACGCGTAATGTAATTCCAACAATGCCACATTTCGAAAAATAAGTCAAATTTCGATGCTTTGGCGCTGAATATGTTACATTCTCAATAATATAGCCTTCGGAAAGTGTGTTTCACAATGACGCAACGTAGAGAGGAAAATCCATCAACGCTCACTCATAACATTGGTTTTTTCTCAACAAAACTAATAAAAAAAGGGAGAGAATTGTTAGATTTCGAAACAGTGAAGGGGAGATGGAATTCGGTAGGACATTCAGAAACGCGTTATGTAATTCCGACGATGCCACGTTTCGTAAAAAAAGTCGAGTTTCCGATGCTTCGTCATTGAATGTCACCCCCGTTATAATATAATCTTCGATAAGTGTGTTTCACAATGACGCAACGTAGAGAGGAAAATCCATAAACGCTCACTTATGACATTGTTTTTTTCTCAAAAAACTAATCAAAATGTGAGAGAATTGTTAGATTCCGAAACGAAGAAGAGGAGTTGGAGTTCGGTAGGAAATTCAGAAACGCGTTATGTAATTCTGACTATGCCACGTTTCGTAAAAAAAGTCAAGGCTTCGATGCTTTGTGATTGAATTTCACCCCAGTAATAATATAATCTTCGGAAAGTGTGTTTCACAATGACGCAACGAAGAGAGGAAAATCCATAAACGCTCACTTATGACATTGTTTTTTCATCAAAAAAACTAATCAAAAAGTGGGAGAGAATTGTTAGATTTCGAAATGAAGAAGAGGAGATGGAGTTCGGTAGAAAATTTAGAACCGAGTTATGTAATTCCAACAATGCCACATTTCGAAAAATAAGTCAAATCTTCGATGCTTTGGTGCTGAATGTCTTACAATCTCAATAAGATAGTCTTCGGAAAGTGTGTTTCACAATGACGTAACGGAGAGAGGAAAATCCATCAACGCTCACTTATAACATTGGTTTTCTCTCAACAAAACTAATAAAAAAAGGGAGAGAATTGTTAGATTTCGAAACAGTGAAGGGGAGATGGAATTCGGTAGGACATTTAGAAACGCGTAATGTAATTCCAACAATGCCACATTTCGAAAAATAAGTCAAATTTCGATGCTTTGGCGCTGAATATGTTACATTCTCAATAAGATAGCCATCGGAAAGTGTGTTTCACAATGACGCAACGTAGAGAGAAAAATCTATAAACGCTCACTCATGACCTTGTTTTTTCCTCAACAAAACTAATCAAAAGTGGGAGAGAATTGTTAGATTTCGAAACAAAGAAGATGAGATGGAGTTCGGTAGGAAATTTAGAAACGCGTTATATAATTCCGACGATGCCACGTTTCGTAAAAAAAGTCGAGTTTCCGATGCTTTGTCATTGAATGTCACCCCCTTAATAATATAATCTTCGATAAGTCTGTTTCACAATGACGCAACGTAGAGAGGAAAATCCATAAACGCTCACTTATGACATTGTTTTTTCCTCAAAAAACTAATCAAAATGTGAGAGAATTGTTAGATTCCGAAACGAAGAAGAGGAGATGGAGTTCGGTAGGAAATTTAGAAACGCGTTATGTAATTCCGACGATGCCACGTTTCGTAAAAAAAGTCAAGTATTCGATGCTTTGTCATCGAATTTCACCCCAGTAATAATATAATCTGCGGAAAGTGTGTTTCACAATGACGCAACGAAGAGAGGAAAATCCATAAACGCTCACTTATGATATTGTTTTTTCCTCAACAAAACTAATCAAAAAGTGGGAGAGAATTGTTAGAGTTCGAAACGAAAAAGAGGAGGTGAGTTCGGTAGGGAATTTAGAAACGCGTTATGTAATTCCGACGATGCCACGTTTCGTAAAAAAGTCAAGTATTCGATGCTTTGTCATTGAATGTCACCCCCGTAATAATATAAACTTCGTCAAGTGTGTTCCACAATGATGCAACGGAGAGAGGAAAATCCATAAACGCTCACTCATGACCTTGTTTTTTCCTCAACAAAACTAATCAAAAAGTGGGAGAGAATTGTTAGATTTCGAAACGAAGAAGAGGAGATGGAGTTCGGTAGGTTTGTCATTGAATGTCACCCCAGTAATAATATAATCTTCGGAAAGTGTGTTTCACAATGACCCAACGGGGAGAGAAAAATCCATAAACGCTCACTCATGACCTTGTTTTTCCTACACAAAACTAATCAAAAAGTGGGAGAGAATTGTTAGATTTCGAAACTAAGAAGAGGAGATGGAGTTCGGTAGAAAATTTAGAAACGAGTTATGTAATTCCAACAATGCCGCATTTCGAAAAATAAGTCAAATCTTCGATGCTTTGGTGCTGAATGTGTTACATTCTCAATAATATAGTCTTCGGAAAGTGTGTTTCACAATGACGCAACGGAGAGAGGAAAATCCATAAACGCTCGCTTATGACATTGTTTTTTCCTCAAAAAACTAATCAAAAAGTGAGAGAATTGTTACGATTTCCAAACGAAGAAGAGGAGATGGAGTTCGGTAGGAAATTTAGAAACGCGTTATGTAATTCCGACGATGCCACGTTTCGTAAAAAAGTCAAGTATTCGATGCTTTGTCATTGAATGTCACCCCCGTAATAATATAATCTTCGACAAGTGTGTTCCACAATGATGCAACGGAGAGAGGAAAATCCATAAACGCTCACTCATGGCCTTGTTTTTTCCTCAACAAAACTAATCAAAAAGTGGGAGAGAATTGTTAGAGTTCGAAGCGAAAAAGAGGAGGTGAGTTCGGTAGGGAATTTAGAAACGCGTTATGTAATTCCGACGATGCCACGTTTCGTAAAAAAGGTCAAGTGTTCGATGCTTTGTCATTGAATGTCACCCCCGTAATAATATAATCTTCGTCAAGTGTGTTCCACAATGATGCAACGGAGAGAGGAAAATCCATAAACGCTCACTCATGACCTTGTTTTTTCCTCAACAAAACTAATCAAAAAGTGGGAGAGAATTGTTAGATAGTACTTCTACAGAATGAGAGACAGCGGTGAACTATTATTGAAAAGACAATTGGGCTTGATTATTATAGCCTCGTTACAGCCACACCAACAGTGAATCCCCGTATCGCAGTAGGTGAGTATACTCCCAAGACTTGCTGATAGTACGGACCTTTCAACAGAACAATTTCGGAATGCACTGGCATTGAGGTATGGCCACATTTCCCTAAACCTCCATCAACATTACGACGGATGCGGGATCAGATTTGATCTGCCTAATGACCTCAACTGCAAATAGGTGGCCTTGTTGAAAGAAAACATGGGGTGTTCGAGATAAGACAGCCATGTGAGCCGAAAAAGCTTTTGGAAATGCTGCTACTGAACCAGTGTTATGTGAAGTTGATGCACCGGGGCGAGGATTTATCGCTGCTATCTAGGTGAAAGGGAAGACCAACGTTTTTCGACAACAGTATTATCAATGCTGAAGCTGCGCAATGTGATACCATATGTTAAGTTTCATACCTGTGGTTTTAACAAAATAAGTTCTGCTCAAGCTGGTAACTAGTTCATATTATCTCAGACATATTTAAATTATTTTATACTTCGGCCTTTTCTTAAATTAAAGTAGCCTTCCCACATTCTTTGTTTTTTTTTCATAAATTTTTTTTGGCCTTTAAAAAAATCACCTTGGAACACCTTTGATTTTTTTATGTTTTGTTTAAAAATTAATCGGAATTTTAGAGACAAAAATTTAATTTCAGGTGGTTGAGAATAACAAAGTTGTAATCATTTTTAGTCACAGCTGCGACTGTTGAAAATAGACCTATTAGATGTGTGGCTACAAAGGCCCGAAAGGATTGTGAAGAAAGATGGTTTATGAAAAAGTATTGCAACCAATTAAAGTGGACGAACCTTCTGAAGATAGAAAAGATAAAGCCATGAAATGTAGTCAGTTGTTTGGATTAAAGGTGACCAGTAAATGTATGCAATCAGATCGCTCTCGCAAACGACTTTTGCATCGTAAAATAACATGGTTGTAGCAAGTAATTTTCAACACTCACAAAAATTTACAGTAAGAGTCAACTCCAAGCAGTCGTCCAGTAGGATACCTCTAAAGAACTGCAGATAAGCTAAGTTTAAAATAGTTTCGAAATTGAATTCTCTATTCCCACTATATGCATTATACATGCGAAATTTCATCAGAATCCTAGGTAGGCGGTATACTGAAAATGAGCCAAAAAGAGAATATACAATAACCAATATCATAAGTGATGCGATACATTTTGTTTGAGTGTATTTACTCAATAAATGAAGGTCGTAATAATGCTGGATATTAATTGTATCAGATTTTATCTATTCATTATCACTCAATAAATAAGTTGAAATTGATTTAATGTACAGATAACAAATATTTTGTAACTAATTATTTCATAGAAAATTTATTTTCCAGTTTTTCATTGTAGGGAATAGGGACAGATTCTTAGATGAGTCACCTTCATACACTAAAGATAGGGTAACAACCATAGTAGTTGGAAGGTTGGAATATAAGTATAAAATAAATAGAAAAAACATTTTTTACCCGACTGCCAGGAAGGGTTATGTTTTTAACGCGTATCTTGTATGTAAGTATGTAATATTCTTTATTACCTTATATCTCCAGAACCGCTAAACGGATTTTCACATTTGAGGTATCGTTAGATTTGTTTCATTAGCCCAAGTGTTCTTAGTTAGGAGACATTTAAATAAAACCAAAATGGCGGATTTTGAACGCCATGTTGTGAGGTAAAAAAATTTTTTTACTACCAAGCATATCGAGTTGGGTATCAAAATGAAGGATTTTAAACACTGATTGTAAATATGTATATAACTTGCAGTTTTAATATTAAATAGAACGATAAAAAATAGCTAATTAAAATAATTCAGACTTGTGCGGATAGATGGCACCACTAGGTTTTTAAAACGCGCTATCGTTGTGTTTTCTTAATATTACTTATTATGAACCATCGGTCAGCGCGCAACAAACAATTCGGATAGATGGCGCCACTTGGATTATAAAAAGCGGTATCGTTGTGTCTTCTTGTTATCTAAGACTAATATATTTACTACGGGGACGGGCCTACGTTGTTACTATAATTATAATTGTGTTGTGTGATTTAAATATCTTCATTATTTGGTAGTAAGTTATAATATCATAATAAATTACTATAGGTTCACTAAGACCTTTACTTAGTTTTGTATTTTATTCGCATTCGTTTCGTTCGATTGAATTAGTTTAAGTTGTAAAATGTAAATACTTATCGAGTTAGGTTAGGTTTAGTTTTAAATTTTACTTCCCGAGGGAGCGTTATACAAATTCTAGTTAGGTACTGGTACTGGATAGGGCCATTTGACGATGGAGAAGCTGTCAGAATTTTCCCAACTAGACTGGTTGATACATATAACGCGACTATGACAGAAAAGCTCATAAAAGTATACACCGTTTGTGCTGTAGAATCCGGATAGAGCATTGTGCTACAGAATTTGATGCTTTACGTCACATATGGGCAACCATCGGCCCGCGGGCCGGATCCGGCCCCGTGTAAGATATGATCCGGCCCGCGAGACATTTTGGAAAAACCCAATTAAAAAAATATTACACTAAACTAAGTACTTATACTTAGTACTAGTACATATACTTATACTAGTACATATCTTTAAAAGAAAACACTTGTTTGTGCTTTTTATCTTATCCGGCACCGGATATGATATGAATAGACTATAAAAATGTGGAGTCATCAATAGACCAATGAATCCCATAGCCTACACAAGTTTCCTTGTGTTTCCTTAGTTTACTCACGGGAGTGACGGTGAGGCGGCAAACATCAAAACCTTCGATGTTTGCCGCCTCACTCTTTGATAATCAACGCCACTCGGCTTGCTCGATCAAATTCTTTGAAGTTTGCCTCGCGGGCTACGCATCAAAAGATTTTATTTATTGCTTCTCGATTATTCTAAACTAGTTTATTCCAGATTATTCCTACATTTTGTCTATATAAGCGGGTGGATGGCCCGAAAGTTAGTTCAGTTCTATTTGAGCTACCGAGGTGATAACTCAAACAAGCGATATCCTAGCGAACGGCTAGAGCCGTCAACTTGCTTTGTGAATTTGTGTGCATCTTGAGTGGTTACTAACTATTTTTTGTTATTAAATTTATTGAACGAAAAGTAAAAAAAATGATGTCTGGTGGAAAGAAACGAAAAGTAGATACAGAGGGTCGCCAGTATCAAGAAAAATGGACTGAAGAATTCTTTTTTATCTTGCACAATGGTAAGCCTATTTGTTTGCTTTGTAATGAATCCATTTCAGTAATGAAAGAATTCAATATAAAGAGGCATTACTCAACTAAGCATGCTACACAGCACTCACTGACAGAACAATTAAGAACAGACAAAATCCAGAAGCTTAGAGCAAATATTGAAAAACAGCAACAAATGTTTCATAAACAAAGAACACAACTTGATAATGTTGTGAAAGCTAGTTTTATAGTTAGCTCAAAATTGGCAAAGGCATAAAAACCATTTGCCGAAGGAGAATTTATCAAGGAGTGTATGTTAGAAGTTTGCGGTGTTTTGTGTCCTGAAAAGAAAAATGAATTTGAAAAAATTAGTTTGTTAAGACGAACTGTTGTTCGACGTATAGAAATGATGGCTAATGATATAAAAACAACATTGACTCACCGTATGGCTGGTTTTGAATCATTTTCCATAGCATTAGCCGAGAGCACCGATTTGTCTGACACAGCTCAACTGGCTATATTTATTCGAGGTATTGATAAGGAGTTCACTGTTACTGAGGAATTGCTAGCTTTACAGCCGCTAAAAGCAACCACTACAGAAGAGGATATTTTTAATGAAGTTCAAAAGGTATTAACAAGTTTTGGCCCGCCATGGTCAAAATTAATTGGAGTATGTACTGATGGTGCACCTTCTATGGTCGGCTTACGAAAAGGTTTCTTCGGAATTTCGAATGAAAAAACAACAGAATTAAATGTGCAAATAGATGATTTGATAGTCCTTCATTGCATTATCCACCATGTGGTAGTAAAAACCATCAATTTTATTCGATCCCGAGGGCTTAACCATCGTCAGTTCAAGACGTTTTTGGATTAAATATCAGCTGAATATAACGACGTAACATATTATTGTGAAGTCAGATGGATGAGCAAAGGAAAAATGTTGAAACGGTTTTACGAGCTTAGAAATGAGATAGTAGACTTTATGAAAATAAAAGATAAGCCACTATCTGAATTAAGTGACCCAAAATGAATATGTGATTTAGCATTTCTGGTCGATCTTACAGGCTATTTGAATGATTTAAATTTGAAACTTCAAAAACAAGGACAGTTAGTAAATGATTTGTACAGCCATTTGAAAGCGTTTCAGATCAAACTACGCTTGTGGGAGTCACAGATGCAGTCTGGTAACAGTTACCATTTCAACACGCTCTCTGCGTATGAAAATATTGCTTATGCTCAATATGCTGAAGAACTCAAGTTAGTGTCGGAACAATTTTCGAACAGATTTAGCGACTTCAAAAACATGGAAGAATGTTTCAATTTATTTGCTACTCCTATAAAATGTAATGTACAAAATGCTCCAATACACTTACAAATGGAGTTAATCGAGATTCAAGAAAACTCACTCCTAAAATCCAAATTTGAAGACGTAGAGTTGTGCGATTTCTACAAAAAATACCTAGAAGAAGACAATTTTCCGCAGCTTAGAAAATTCGCAAGAAGATTGATTTCTGCGTTTGGCAGTACTTATAAATGCGAACAGTTCTTTTCATTGATGAAAGTTAATAAATCAACACATCGTACAAGACTAACTGACGATAATTTGGAAAATTCTTTACGTCTTTGTATCAGTGGAATTCATCCAAATATCGATGGATTAGTTTCCCAAATTCAAGCTCAAGTGTCTCATTGATTTCAGTGTATTTAACTTTTGTAGTTTGTAGCAATTGCAAATGTAACTATTTAATTATAATGTACCATTTTTTAAAATTTCATTTTGTTATTTTAATGAATACAATAATCACATTGTCAATATACACATACATGTCAATAATAAATACATAATACAATCATAACATTGTCGTATTATTTCATGTCTAATATCTATCGCAAAAAAATATTATCACTACTTTAAAATGCACTAAGTACTTTTAAGCGCGGCCCGCGAACGTTTTGCACGCTAAAGTTTGGCTCTCAGCATGTCAAAGGTTGCCCATACCTGCTTTACGTGGTAAAGGCAAGATCGAGCGATGAATGCTTCTCTTAATTTTATGCTGAGCATAAATTATAGGGCACAACTTTAGACCTAGCAATTATAGATTTACGTAAAAAATTATTTGCAAAAGATCAAGCTTACGTTGCTTTGAGCAGAGTGAAGACTCTCTCCGGACTTGCTATTAGTTCTCTTGACCCTAACAAAATACTTGATCAACCAAATGACATGAACTCATTCAAGGAATTAATCCGGTTACGTAATCTTAACTAAAAAGACATAAAACAACCCGCCTGCATGGATAACTACAATTAAAAATCAACTGGAAAGACTGAAACAAGATGAAAATTCAATGATAAGGTATTTTAAAAAAATAATGATTAGGAACTTAAAACCAGAAACATAAATTGAAACAGTACCAAACCAATGTAGCTGCATATTGTACACTTAGAAATATCAACACGGTAATTTTTTCACTTTTTTGCAACATTATAAACAGAATTGCAGTCGGAGGCATGAAATTGAATGCATTGTTAAATTATTATCTCTTTGTGCATGTCTGCAGGCCATTATATTTAAATATACCTATGTTTATCAAATATAGAAATAAAAGTAGGTAGTGTGTGGGTATCCCTTATTATTTTCTTTTATTTATTTAGTGTGTATTAAATATTCATGTAGTATGTATAAATTTTTAGATGTTTGAAAAGGAGCCATAAAAGTGTTTTAATAGAACGTGATGATATTGTAAGGTGGAGACGACAATACTTAACATCTATCAAACGTTACAGGTCAGAAGGTAGACCAATTTATTATTTAGATGAAACCTGGCTAAATGAAGGTCACACCAAAGCAAAAGATTGGATAGATACAAATAACAAAAATAAAACCCAAGCTATTAACGAAGGATTATCTACAGGTCTTAAAAGCCCATCAGGAAAAGGTAAACGTCTCATAATTCTTCATGCTGGATGTGAACAAGGATTTGTTAATGACGCATTACTCGTTTTCGAAAGTAAAAAAACTGGAGATTATCATGAGGATTAGAATGGAAATATCTGCAAAGTTGCTAGTAGTTTAAACATTGAAGAAATCTACCTTTGTTTCATCATTGGGCTGCGAATTTAAACGTTTTAATAACTTGATCATTCAAATCCACATCATGTAACTCGCATTTTTTATACCCCCGGAAACTTCTTCCACTTATTTTCTACTTCGCCATCACTATTGTTACGCTATGTTATTATCAATCTCTCATAATTATTTAACAGGTTGTCACATTTATTATTTATAAATAAAAACATAACCTTTCGACTTTTCACTTATTTCAGTTCCATGATTGTCACCTGGGCCAATAAAAAGCCGTTTTGAAGTTAATATTAAGATTTTGAACACGACAATATCAGAACAGACTCTTAATCAGGGCTGTTCACTAAATCTAGTAACTTTTATGGTGTGATTCAGGTTTTTCAAATTACTCCTCCTAGTTTAAAAACAAGGTATAGTTAATTCTAGAATACTAGGTAAGTATCTACCTAATTTCGAGAGGTGCCAATTACTATGAAGGCAGAGTGACGACGAATGTAAACGTAGTGCCAACGATTATGAAATCTAGACATTTCTTTTTATTACTTGAATTTTCAATACATAATAGATATAGAGATATATATGATATTGTCAACATAAAATCTGAACTGTGGGATATCTAACCCATTAACTTCTTATTCACATAAGCAATTTATAATATAGCTACTGTTAATAAACGCTTTAAATTTAAAGAATTATTTATCCATACACAGAGATACAGAACATGGTCAAAAAATGGGATTCAGATGGAAAAAACTAGAAATAACAAGAAAGTTTTTATAGAGAAGTACATCAAGCAAAATCAATTGAATATTTAAGATAATACCAGAGTTACCAGACGTCCCGCCTTAGGGGGGACAGTCCCGCTTTTTGTTGATCGGTCCCGCATTTTATTAATTAATTCAAAGTCCCGCTTTTACACGTACTCAGATAAAGTTTTTTTGTTTAGCATTATTGGTAACGCTTTTTAGTATTCCGGGCTTTTTTTAAGCATCGTAGGTTAAACGAATGATCGTTGTTTGTTCGGATCGAATACTTTCTTCGCCTTTCAGTCTGACAAGACGTCTGGTTGTGTTTTATCTCTTTTTATTCCACCTTAATAAAAAGAGATAAAAGGCAATAGCTGATTAATCGGGTTAATCGGCTGGGCTGGCTCTCTGTTTCCGTCGTAAAAGCCCAAGATTATTTATTTTATTATACATTATCAGATAGTCTGAGTTTATTTTGGCGTCCAGCTATATAAATAATAATAAAATGGCCACATAATCGGATTCTTCCGTTTCCTCTGACGAAATAGATTGGTTAGAGAAAAATTATGGAGTTTATGAAGATATAGTGGATTGTTTAAGTTAAACTTCAGATGAAAAGCCGCCATCACCCGTGCTGTGTGTGGACACGGAAAATGACAATAATAATCACATTGCTGAGAATTAATTGGTAAGGTTCTAATTATTTTAAACGTAACTAAATTTTCAACTGCAAATAATGTAATAACTAATAAGGCTTCTATCCTGTCTATCTTGTAGCAGTCTACGAATTCTACGATAAAATTATTGTGCTTTATATCATATGGTATTTTTTTAGACAAATGAAGCAGAATCCCCTCCAAAAATGAACGCTTTGCTGAAGATGAAAATAGTTTCTACTCGTCCCCATCAGAAAAATCTAAGGATATTTCTTACGGCATAGTAACAAATTTAGAGAAACAATTGCAGGCGTAACTGCCTATTGTGCTGATAATGCGTTAGTAAATTTTGGCAAAAACCAAAGTGTTTTTATAGAAATTAAGAAATTGAACGACAGCATTAATACCCATTAGTTGTGTATGCCATATAGTCCACAATTCTGGTAAAAACGGCCAGAAAGCCTTAAGGTATGGTACCATTCGTTAATTTATATTAAATTTTGAATTTTTTTAAGTTTAAAGAAAATCTAAAGTCTAATTAAAATTCATTTTAGATACAATATTGAACTGATTGTGATTAAATGCTACAATGAATTTTCAAGCAGCACGAAAAAAACTGAGTGAAGCGAATTGTTAAAACTGTGCCAACCAGATGGCAGAAAGCAGCAGAAAGGCTTTTAAAGATGTTTCAACCAGAAAAATCTTGATTTTTTCAATGGAGTCCCTACCAGCCATTTTATAAAATTTTTTTTCAAGATGAATTTGCCGAGGCATATTTGGGTAAACAATGCTACTTTAATTAACATAAAAAACCATTGCATTTTAGGATTCTTAGTAAATGTTGGTTCCACATTGCAAACCACCATTCAAAAATTACAATCAGATAAAGCTTTAATACTAGAACTTCATGAAACAATGATCTTTTTACGAAGAAGTCTACAAACTAAACTCTATCAAGAATTTTATGGAGCCATGGAGCATATAATGCTAAAATCTGAGAATAGAGATAAAGAGTTCAAGAGACAGGCAAATGCTTTCTTGGAAAGGACAATATCTTACTTGGAAAAATGGTAATATTTACATTTGTGGTGCATTGGTGCATATGTACCATAAGTATGTATATTACCTATCTACTACTATGACGTTTTGTTTTCTTAATTTTAGGTACCAATACAACAATAATAGATTTGAAAATCTATTTTGCATGATTTTAAAGAAATCACAAATCTTGTTTGTAGAAAAATTTATTAAAATATCTTCAGATTTTAAAATAGATGAAGACATGCTCTTTGAAGAGTTTATGAGACTGAAATATTTTATTGAAAATAATTTAAATGAAGAGGAAGTCAAAGATGGATGGCATTTTTTAAAAACAATTTCCCGGCAAAAATTTTTGAAAAAATTCCACATTCAAATGCGTTTCCTGAAAGAATTTTTAGTCTAATAGATGCCGCTTGGAGAAAGGAAAGAAATAAATTAGAAAGATATTAAGACTATTAAGTCTCTTTAGTATCTTAAGTCTCCAATAATACAGCCATGTAATTCATTGAATTACTCATAATTGAGTATAAATTTTAACCAAATTTCGATGGTGGTAGTAGTACTTAGATATTACTCGATAAATATTAAGTAAGTATTAATTATTAACCCATTAGCGCCTAGCGGCACCATACGATCCAAGCAACCACTTAGCTTTTCATCACCCTTATATCGCCTTGAGAACAATTTTTTGGAGAGGGGATTGTGAGTTATTCATAGCTGGCACTCGTATCCCTTCGTATACCTGAATGCATTTTACTTGGAATTAGTGGTAGTTCTGTAAGGTTGTGTTAAACTCGAGTGATTTTCTGTTTATTGTGAAAAATGGACATCCGATTAGTGTAAGTATTATTTCAGTCATATTTTTCAAGTGATAAAGTTACTGAGATATATGTGGTAGGTAAAAGTGTGACTCTATGTATCTGATATCGTTATTTAGTAAATTTATTTTCCAATTTTTCTTAAATTAGTTGTGGGACCACTCATAATTACTTAATAATCATATTAATCATAATTAAGCACATGGCTTAATATTACGTCATTATTTTAGGTTCAAGTAATACATCAGTATGTAGAGTCCTTAAAGAACACAAGGAAAACATTCTGACGGAACCTAAAGAATATTCTAGACCCAAGCCCATATTGGATAATATAAATGACGAACAGAAGGCGGCGATTAGAAGAATCGTACATTCCTTTTTCTTAATGAACGAATTGCCAACTGTCCAAAAAATAATGATGGCTATTGAACAGCATGAAGATTTGCCGAAATTAAAGAAAACAACCCTGAAAACTTTACTCCACTCGCTTAATTTCTGGTATGTTCAAACTTAAAATTAAACTACCAATTGAATAATGAAATATTTCGTTCGGACATACATCAGTGATTAAGGGAACGAAATATTAATTTTGAAAACAATATGGTGCGGGCAGAACTATTGGCATTGGTTAAAGAGAATCGGCCATTAGTCCAAAGATATGTCGTTGATGAGAATTGTTTTACGATTGCCACCTTACCATTGTGAATTCAACCCAATTGAACTCATATGGGCACAAATCAAGGGTGAGGTAGCAAGGAAAAACACAACATTTAAAATTAGTGATGTCCAAACTTTATTTACTAAAGCTTTAAATAATGTTACCCAAACCAATTGGAGTAAGGCAATCCAACATGTCCGCTTTTTTCGAAATAAAATGTGGTACATTGATAATTTAATGGAAAAACAAGTGGAACCTCTAATAATAAATTTAAGAGCTGATTCGTCCTCGTCGGAATCAGATTCCGATTTAGATTAAAATAAAAATTCATCCGCCCTTATATCCCTCTCA
Organism: Diorhabda carinulata; assembly: GCF_026250575.1. NCBI lineage: Eukaryota > Metazoa > Arthropoda > Insecta > Coleoptera > Chrysomelidae > Diorhabda > Diorhabda carinulata. The sequence goes on along the minus strand of NC_079473.1, from coordinate 4,758,989 downwards.
ACCACCTTTTTTGAAAACAAAGAATTTATTCAGGAAAGGACCTTGTGTTGTTTATAAAGATTATTATTATTGTTATTACTATTATTATTATTATTATTATTATTATTATTATTTATATCGTTTTGTATGAATTTATAACCTTTGATACGTATTTGAATAAAACATATAGCATGACATTTATTTCTTAGATATTACTTTACAGTATTAGTTACCCTTACATTTTTATTTAATATACCATAAATTTGAAAAACCGTCTAGCTATTGAAGATTAGGGAAAACAAAATTACAATTAAAATAATAATTATATATATTTATAGATACTTTTAAAAAAATCAAGGCAACGTGTGAAATATGTAGGTATAACATTTAGTAGTTAACTGAGTGAACGAAGATTTTAATGAATGAATGCTATGCAATTGATAACTAAAAGTATTATTTATACGATATGATATTAAAATAAAGTATTTAAAGTTCAAATAAAAATGTTAGTTTGAAAAAAGCATTTAAAATTCAATTCAAATTTGCCACTAATTACATTTTAGTGTTGTGTATGGTGTGATTCAGGATTACAATTTCTCTCACGCACTATGCACGTGATTACTCTCTGTAATGAGCGGCCATACTAAAGGCGTTTCGCAAGACAAAACGATTCAAAACATATTTTCTCTTTTTATGGTGGAATTTCATTGAAACAGGCATTAGACATTGCTTATGATGAGTCTGTTAGCTTAGTAGTTTCGGCAGTTTACATAGAACCTCCCAATCCAATGTATTATCTGACGAAGATTCGGGAGATGAAGATTAAGTTGTTCTTTTTGACAATTTGATTTTCACATACATATCTTACAAAATACAAGAAACTCAAGAGTTGGTAGCGACGTGAGATTTGATGGCTTACACAATTATATCCAACATGTTCCTGGAGGCAAAAGAAGAAGATGTGCCAGTACTAGTTGTTCGAGCTAAGGAAGAACAATGTGCAGTAAATGTAATGTGGGGCTATGTTAGAGTGTTTTAGAAATTTTCATGTAAAATAAATAAATAAATAAAGAGTTGAACTTTTTTTAAAGAATTTTGAATTTAACATAAAAATTCACGGACAGCGCCTAGCGGTCCCAAATGGGTACGGTCTTTTGTACAATTACTTCTAGAGAGACAATATTCATGTTGATATTTTTTAGTCCCAAAATTATGAATCCTAATATTTTTTGGAAAAAAAAGAAAAAATTTTTTATTCTCGGTTTTAATGGGTTAACTTACCTATCACATAATCATAGTTTATATTGTATTAATTTATTTATTACATAGTAAGTTACATTTTGAAACAGATTTTTGGTTCAAATTTGAAAAAATCAAAGCGACAGATCCAAAATGACGGACTATAATGATACCGTTTGTTTTAAAAGTTTATTGTTATTGTCACCTAAGAGATGCTTATTGACATAAATATATCATTTTTTAGAGTTTGTATAAATCCTCCAGTATGGATATCAGGAAATACAAAAAGGCCTCGCAATAGCCGTAGTCCTAGTACGCGTTTATCAATGTCTAGCCAGCAGTGTCCACAAGCGAAGTGAACATAGGAAAAATACCAAAAATAATGAGTCGGAACTTAATGTGTGTAAATCGATGTTATTTCTAAGCCCAAAACCAAGTCGCGGCGTGCAATGCGCATTTATAACCGCTCTTTTTGAAAAATAGAAAAACCTCTATGAAAACGCAATGAAAAAACATTTACCATTTAGTTGGCGTAAAGAGAAACAACGACAGGATATTGAGAAGAATCGTAAAATTCTGAGGTCGATTGTGTTGTGTGGTATTTGTAACATACCTTTAAGAGGAAAAAGTGTTGAGTTACGCTAAAAACTGACTCAATATATGACGGATGACGTGACTTGTCACAGACAGTGAGAGGATAACGTGGCCGAGTTGTTAATTGATTTGATGTTGTTTTAGAATTTTGATTTTATGTTATGTACCGGAAATAAATACTAAGTATAAATATTACTGCTATTGTATACATGAATACCTTGTCCACCTCAATCAACAGGTTATGGGCCCAGAATTAAAGGATTAATGAGATAAATAAAGAAATAGAAAATATCAAAATAAAAAGAAAGCAACATGGCTGGACAAGGTATAAGAGGCTATAATATAGAAGCACTAAATGGAGAAAACTATTATAACTGGAAATTTAGAATAGAAGCAATATTGGCAGAAAATGGGATAATAGAAATGGTAAAAAATGAAATAGACATAGAAAACATAACGGATGAAGATAGGAGAAGATAAATGATTAAAGATGATAATAAAGCAAAGTCGTTGATAATTCAATGTGTGGCAGACTCGCAGTTAGAAATCTTACGAGAAAAAAGGTATACTTTTGATATGTGGAGAACATTAGAAACAAAATATGAGAGGAAAGGGTTGCCAGGGCAATTATTTTTAAAAAAGAAGCTATTATCGTTGAAGCTTGAGGAAGGAGATTCATTAGAAAAATTCATTATGGAATTTGAAGAGACATTAAGGCACTTAAAAGCCACTGGGGTTAAAACTGATGAACAAGACATTGTGTGTAATTTACTAATGGCACTTCCAAAATCATATGAAACTGTGGTAACAATCATTGAAAACATGCCAAAAGAACTTCTGACTTATGAGAATGTTAAAAAGAAATTATTGGCCGAATATGAGAAAAGGAAAATAGCTAGAAACTATGATGTCAGTAGCCCAGCAGCAGTTTTTTTAAGTGATAGAGTTTGTTATGGATGTGGAAAACGAGGGCATATACGAAGTGAGTGCTGGAGTCAAAAGCGAGGTACAGTATCAAGAGGAAACAGAAGTAGCTATAGAGGTTCAAATGAAGGAAGAGGCAACATGAATTCAAGAGGAAGGTTTCAATTAGGTAGAGGCAATGTCAGAAATAGTCAACATCAAGACCATATTCAAGAGCTTAAGGCAAATAGGTACAGTAAACATGCTAATGTGCAAAATGAAAATCAAGATATGTACGAAAGTGTAGAAAATGATAGTGTATGTTTCATGACAGGGCCAGGTAAATTAGAATGTGTAAATAAGAATCAGTTAACCTTTTTTGTTGATTCTGGATGCACAGATCATCTTGTCAATGATAAAACTGTTTTTTCAGAATTTATTATGTTAGATAAGTCAATTATAATATCTGTTGCTAAAAACAATAGTCATTTACAAGCCATTGCAATTGGAAACATTAATGCTCGAAGTGTAGTAAATAATTTAAACATTAATTGTACAATCAAAAATGCATTTTACGTACCCAACTTACGTAAGAATTTACTCTCAGTAAAAAGGTTAGAGGATTGCGGAAATAAAGTAATTTTTGAAAAAGGAGAAGTATATGTCTTTAATGATAAACAAGGACTAGTAGCAAATGGAAAACGAGAAAATTTGTATGAAATCAAATTTGAAATATTAAAGTCAGAATGTTTAAATACGGCAACGAATACAGATTTTATCATGTGGCACAAGAGGTTTGGGCATATTAATTTTAATAGTCTTGAAAAACTTGTTAAAGGAAATTTTGTTAAAGGTATTGACAATAGAATTCCAATTGTTAGAGTAGATTTCTGTGAACCATGTACTTTAGGAAAAATGTCTGTTACCCTTTGGTTCTCGAACAAAAAGTAATAGAATGTTTGAAATAATTCATACTGATTTATGTGGACCGATTACCCCATCATCACATGATGGACACAGGTATTTTGTTACATTTATTGAAGATTTTTCAAATTTCACAATGACTTATTTGATAAGAGAAAAGGCTGAGGTTTTTGAAAAATTTCAGGAATATTATTTTATGATTAAATCAGAATCTAACACTCAAATATCCAAATTGAGATGCGACAATAGGGGCGAGTATATCTCTTACAATTTCAAGCAATTTTGTAAAAATAATGGTATCAGATTAGATTATACAATTCCTTACACTCCACAACAGAATGGTAAGGCTGAAAGGATGAACAGATCACTGGTAGAACGAGCTAGAGCAATGATCAATGATTCAGGTGTGCATAAGGAGTTATGGGGAGAAGCCATTTTAACAGCAACCTACATATTGAACAGAAGCCCAACACAAAATTGCTTCCCATTCAAAAAGGATGTATCTGAAATTAAGGTAGTTACTGATGGAGGAAAAGAAATGGAGGTAAGCGATGGAATTGAAAATACCATGAAGAAAAATCAATATGGAAGTGTAACAATCAATGAAAATGGAAGAACAACCAATGAAAACGGAAGAGGCAATGATAGTAATAATAAAAGAGAGACAAAGTTGCCAGAGAAATTTAAGGATTTTGAATTATATATGGCACTAAACGCGTACAACTATGTTGAAGATATATCTATGAGTTATGAAGAAGTCAAAAATCATAAAGATAAAGATAACTGGTTATTAGCTATAGACAGGGAACTTGAATCTATTAAGAAGAATAAAACGTGGGAAATTACAGAGAACAAAGAAATTACTAACATTTTAGATACAAGGTGGGTATTTAGTAAAAAACCTTTAGAAACAAATGAAAATCAATTCAAAGCTAGACTAGTGGTACGGGGATTTGCTCAAAAGGGAATTGAATGTGAAAATTTTTATTCACCTGTAGCCAAAATAACTACTATAAGAACTCTTTTAACTATAGGAAACCAATTAGCTTATCACCTTTTACAGTTGGATGTGAGAAGCGCATTTTTACAGGGTACTTTGAAGTCACCGGTATACATTAATTTCCCAAAAGGTATGAAACATGACCCAGATAAAATATTAAAATTAAATAAAGCACTTTACGGTTTAAAAGAATCATCTAGATGTTGGAATACGGAAATCAACTGTTTTTTGCTGGAAACGGGATTCATTAGGTCTGAAAATGATTGTTGCTTGTATTATTTGAAATCGAATAATGAATGTATCTATTTATTATTATATGTTGATGATATTATATTAGCCGGTCCAGACTTAAAAGCACTAAATAATATTATTTATAAGATGATGCTAAAATTCGATATGAAAAAACTAAACTTAAACTAAATGTACCACTTGAAGTAGAAAACTTCACAGATAAACCAATTCGTCAACTTATAGGATGCTTAATGTATCTAATGTTGGGTTCACGTCCAGATATATGCTTTGCTCTTAATTATTTCAGTAGTTTCCAAGACAAAGCTACAGAGGAAATTTGGAAACATCTACTCAGAATTTTAAGATATCTAAAAGCTACACTATATGAAGGGTTAAGAGTATAAAAGACAAAATGAGCAAAACGAGTTTAAATTAATTTGTTATGTGGACGCCGATTGGGCAAATGATTTAAGTGACAGAAGTTCAGTTTCTGGTTTCATTTTCAAATTATTTGATAATACTATTAGTTGGGTAACGAGAAAGCAGAAATGCGTCACACTTTCCACAACAGAAGCTGAGTTAGTAGCATTATGCACTTCTGTTTCTGAAGGTCTGTGGTTAAGAAAGCTTCTGTTTGATTTTAATATAGACTTAGACAAAATAATATTTTTTGAAGATAATCAGGGTTGTATATCCATCATCAAAAATCCAGGAAATAACAGGGTAAAGCATATTGATCTTAAATACCACTTCATTTGTGAAAATTTAGAGGAAGGCAAAATAGATATTAAATACATAGATTCTAAACGCCAACAAGCAGATATCCTAACTAAGGGTCTTAATTCTGATATTTTCAGTAAGTTTAAATCACTTTTAGGTGTTAAAGTTTTTAGCGAAGGGGGGTGTTGAGTTACGCTAAAAACTGACTCAATACATGACGGATGACGTGACTTGTCACAGACAGTGAGAGGATAACGTGGCCGAGTTGTTAATTGATTTGATGTTGTTTTAGAATTTTGATTTTATGTTATGTACCGGAAATAAATACTAAGTATAAATATTACTGCTATTGTATACATGAATACCTTGTCCACCTCAATCAACAAAAAGTACACGAAAAGTACTGGTTTTAGATTAGAAAATATTAAAACAAAAAAGTAATAAAATAAAAATGTTAAAATTAGAACTGGTAATCCTGATAATTCTATGTGATTCAGGGCATGAGCAGGACCGCCACGACGTCATACAAGCCAGTGGTGGACTGATGTACTAACTACTACCTACCTTATTATTATCATGGCGGCAAAGCGACGGAAGTGCGTATTTAATGATGATTCAAAATTAAAATATACATTTATTAAAGAAAGTGATAATTAATGACCGACCGAAAGTTCGGTTTCGTCAAAGAAATCTAGTTTCGTCCTTAGTTTCGATTTCGGTCACAAATTGGCTGAAACTTTCGGCTGCACAGAAACTCACTGTTCGTGAATTGTCGTGCTCCGTGTGTTTTACAAATAAATTATTAAGTATTTATTTTGTTTTACTTGTACTTCTGATATCTTATTTCAATGACAATTATTAGGTGATGAACTTCTTTCTGTTTTAATTTTTAAACGACACATAAAAGAGGTTATTTTTCGATTCAGATATTACTTGGATTTGCGAGTTAATAGGTTATTGTTGTTGGATTATATTCTGTAGCTTTATTTTACCACCCAACCAGCTAAGTTTTTACTGTGTGTGACCTTTACTTGCTTAATTTCAACCAAGTACTTGTATTTTTTTCTATTTAAAATTCAGTTCATATTCATTTACTCAACTAAATAAATTTTCTCTTATTTAGATTGAAAGCAGTTTGCATAGGGGAGGCCGAGTAGCATATTCGTATCGTACGTAACTTACTGCACATCGAATTCAACCGAATCAAACCGAAGCTACTTACATTATCGAACGAGCGTTATTGCACAGAAGTGTGCAATATCAGTCGTCCGTTAAGACAAGCATGATCCTCGCCTCTAGTTTAATTTTTGTGTTTTTCTTGGTGTTGTGTCTTTGTATTTTACGAAATATGAGTAATATTTATCCAGATAATTATGATTATTATCCATCAAATGACGATAATCATATTATAAGAACAGAATTTAAGCCTGAGGAGGAATTAAATTTAAGCAATCTATCACAAATAAAATCCATAATCCTAGTTTACACGCCCTTTTAAAAAATTCATCTAAAAGAAATAATTGGATTAAAATTGATTCATTCTTTATCTTGATACTTAAAACTTTAATAAAATTACTAATTTCTGTTAATTTTGATACAAAATAATACATTTAAGCAAAACCATATTCATGGACATTTTTTTTAAATGGAATGAAGGTTGCTCACCAGAATATTATTATTCAGAGAATATCTACGTTGTGGATATATCAGCAAAAAGGTTTCTGTAGAACAGTAAATTAATTATTTTTATTTATATTGAAATTTAAAAAGTGAAATACTTTTGATGTACCTATTTAGGAGGTCTATAAACCTAGCAGTCCTATAGTAAAAAAAACCAATCGAGACTTAAAATTAGGTGCTTTTTAGTGGGTAAGTAGCGCCTCTAATTAAAAGTTAGATGCTCCTCTCGTTCTTGAGATTATCAAGAAAAACAAAGGAGCTGCAAAGTTTATGAAATTGTATATTATTTTTATAATTCTTACAGCTTTATATTATTAAACACTATTTTAATGATTTTTCAATTTCAACATTAAAATGGAAGTATAAAATATTATATAAAATATTATTTTATATAAAATATAAAAGTATGACAGTTTGTCAACGGATCGATATTACTGTCCCAAAAAAATCCGATTTCGATAATTTTTGGAGGCGACATTCTAAAACTACCTACGGAGAGAGAGCAGGAGAAAATATGTTGGAGAAATTGGAGGAAAATCTCAGTAAAAAGACAGGGGTTTCTTTCAAGATTAGCCAAATCGTAGATCAGCGAGAAAATTTAGGAATGGTCAGAAATTTTATTTTAGGTATACCATTGGGAAGCCTTATTGCTACTAGTCTAAGAGCCAGTGAAAAGCTACCTGTATGTATTTGACCAGACCTGGGCTTTTGTACATTGAGACCCCTATACCTACCATACATGAGATGGGGACTCACTAAGCCCAGAGTGGTGGACGCGGCGGGCGCTCAGGTAAGACAGGTAGTGATTTTTAGCAAATTTTAAATTCATTTGACCACGTCTGCCGTTTAGAAATTTAAAAATATATTATTATTATTATCGAAAAATAACAATGGTAGATCATTATCACGCGTTAAACATTATGGCAGACAGGTATGAAAGTACTAAAAAAAATAAAATTTTCAAAGTAGTTGACCAGATCTGCCATTGATATATTTTGTTTAATAGGGTCTTAAAAACCTATATTCGCCACAGCAGACGTTTTCATTGAGTTCACACTCCAGCAGATAACAAAACTTAGTCACTACACGGTCAGAGATGTATGCATAGACTGTCTATGTTTTACATCAATCAACTTTATCAATGTTTTTATAGTAATTAATATTGAATTTTGTTAATTGTGGAATAAAATTTATAAGTTTAATAATTAAAAAGTAAACCCATTTTGAATGAATCTCATACATTGAGGTTGATTACAGATAACAAATAATTATTTTAACATTTATATTGTTTTTTTTTATTCATTTAAAACAATAAAAATAGATTAAAAAAAGAAATCATGCATCACAAAATATATATATATATATATATATATATATATATATATATATATATATATATATATATATATATATATATATATTATATATGGACACCAGCAGCAACTGTGATGTTTAAAATCATAAGATTGACTTTTTTGCGACATATTCCGTTGCTAGAGGTATACCATTGGGAAGCCTTATTGCTACGAGTCAAAAAGAAGAAGTGAGTGACTTGGCTGTTCAAAATATAATTGTAATTAGTCCTGTCAAATTAAATCCCAGACTTATAATAACCCATGATAAAATGATGAGAGAAAAGTTCTTCAGAAGTACTGGCCCTGTTCAACTATGCTTCTTTGTATATTTCATGTATTAAATGCTGTTTGGGAGTGGTTAAACAATGCAAAAAAATTGTATTCCAAAGTAATCACGCCAAGAGTATTACCAGCTATATAGAAACATTCTCTATTCAAAAACTTCAGCAAACTTTATTGAGGTAATGTTTAGATTATTTAAAGACATTCCTCTTGAGCGTATTAAAGCTTACAATCTACCACCACTTACTGATTTTGTGATAAGTAACTTTGAAAGTTATTACAAGCAAAAAATATTGGACTTAATTTTCAATAGGATAAACAGTGCCAGTATTAAAAGGTTTTACCTTTCACACACCGATGTAAATCTAAAACAAGTACAGCAATGTAACACGCAGAAACAGTTAAGAAAAACCGAAAGAAAAGGCAAAAAGATAAGAGTGCAAGCAACGTCTATCGCAAGAAGGAAAACTTTAGCGAGTGAAAAAAGACGCTGCCAAGCCGGAAGAAAAGTTCAAAGCCTTGCAAAAAAAGAAGCAAAGCCTCGCATTCACTAAATGCATGCGTAAATTTAAAGATTAATTTAGGCGACAATAAATTTTCCAAGTAGTTTTTTTCTTAACTATGTTAAAGCTGATATATTCTACTACGTAATATATGTTTTTGATATTATTCAAGTTCAGTGTTACATTTTATTATCTTACGATAATCTTTTCAAAGACCTAAATTCTGTGTCTCTAATTTCATTGAACATTAAAAAGTATTCAAAATATTACCATAATATGTTATACCTTTATCTGTTTATAGGCATTTGTTTAATCATTTGAATTTCAACAGCGCATTAGACCGTATCGAACAACTGATGTTGCACAGTATTGTGCAATAACGCGCGTTCGATATAAACAGTTTGAGCATTTCCACTGTGTAATAAGCTACGTCCGATACTAATATGCGACCGGGTATGGTTGTCTCACGGGTTGGTTGTCTCAGCGGCCATAATAGAAACGAACAAGTAAATGAGTACATTGAATTGCGTCATAGGAGCGAAATACCAACACTTCCCTCCCTACCTCTCGTCAGTGCGCACCGATATGCTGAGACGGAGACATACAAGTTTATTTTTTTCGCACATCAAAAGTAAATTTTTGTCCTTCCATATCGAGTCTCGTAACTATACTTAAACTTTCTATAATGACTGACCGATTCAAAATAAAAACATTTCGATACTTTTTCTGGCATAGAAAATTGTGCTATTACCCAAAAAGACCACCATTTTGTTGAAACCTTCGTTTGAAAGAATAAGATATTCGTTTCCTGGCCAAATGTGAGAAAAAGACCACGCAAGTAGTTTTATTTCAAAAGTCATCTGCATTCGAATATAAAAAAAGTCCCAGATTATACTTAACTTGTGATTTTTAAGAACTTGAAATTATCATAAGGATTTGTTATAAGAGGCAAGATCCTTTAACTGCATGTTTTATTGAAGTTACGGAAAATCATCTATTAATTTTTAAATTCCAAGTTAATGCGTAGAGCAGCGATGATTTTCCCATGGTAGATCACGTTAAAATTTAATCAGAAAAATGGATATTGTTTAGTAGATTGACAGAGGAATATTTTGATTTCCTTCTACTGACTTTGTTTTGTATTTAGTTACTTTTCTAGTACAATTTCTCACTGATGATGGTGATACTTGAATTCCGTAGACACTTTTATTACTACTATTTTTTGTAATTTACTGACGAGCTAGAATTGTGAGAAAAATAATAGATGTAATCAAGTGTGGCGAATCATCTATTAACTTTTGAATTTCAAGTTAATGCATAGAGCAACGATAATTCTTCTAAAAGGATTACTTTGAAACTTGATGTATCAAATACTACTGAAAGTTTAAAGAGTTAACAGTTTTCCTGCTTCCTGTTTCCGTACTATATTGAATCCTTATATACCCAATACAAAAATTATCGCATCGCTGGTATTTTGGGATATTTTTAATACTTAATGTTAGTTTGACAGATGGGACAATCTGTATATGTATCAACTTAATAGATATTTCTGGTTTCCTAACATGGGCAAAAATATCACAATTTCTTACAAATTTTTTTGGAAGCTAAAATGAGATCCAGAACTTTCTTAGCAAATTGCTTTATTGTATAGTGAAAATTTACATTTATTTTGTTAATAATGGATGTGCCTCAACTTTAGACTTTTTTAGAAATGTTTTTTCTTTTTCAATTTCAATCGAAAAAAAACTTTACTTCCGCACCTTTCCGAGTTACATTTTTGATTTCATTATATAGTATAAAGTCTTATAAAGAAAACTGCTTTAAATCAGCTGTTAGTTTTTGCTAGTTTTAAAAATAAACGAGTTTGAAATTTTTTTGACAAAAATAGGAAAAAATCGGATTTTATGTTTTTGTGTTAATATTATTTTTTTTATTGTTATAGGTTCACCTGGCTGCTGGGGAGTGAACATGTTGAATTGTAAATATCTCTTCGATAAAATGATCGAGCAGCATTCATTATCGATAAATGAAAAAATTAAATATCTAGAAAATTATTTACTCGTGTGTTACGGGGACACAGAAGAACATAAAAATGTGATAAAAAAGAAGTTTTCGTATTTTAAATGTGATTTGATAAAGAGATGGTCTCGGGCGCATAAAATACTTGAAAACTTTTTGGCGGCCAATAATTCTTGGTTGGAGGGAACATTTGAGATCCCCGAAATCTTTTACCGAATCTAGCGAAAGAACAAAGAGAAGAAAAACTGAAGGAGTCCGCGCATCTTTCGATGAAGAAGTAATTGTTCACGCGGCACAAGTAATTTTACAAACAGAAGAAAAAAGAAATGCGTCTACTGTTATAAAAGACATTACAAATTCTTCTGCGTCTGCCAGTGATTGTAAAAACAGACATTCAAAGTCTATAGAAATAGAGCCCCTTACTCCTCTGCAAGCACTGACAATGTTTGTTGAAGCCGATTTGACCAGAAAACAGTACGAAATTATTCGAGCAACGAACAAAAGATTCTATCCACATTATGAATTATTATTGAAGCCCAAAGAAGATTGCTACCCACCCAAGGAGTCATTACGAGTGACGTCTACATGCGCAGAAGGAAACCTACAATCTTTGTTGGATCACACTCTAACCAGATTATCCCTCTTCTTAGAAGAAGTCTTACTCACACTTGAGGCCGTTGAAAGAACTCGTTACTGTTAATCTGCAAATGGGGTTGTGACGGCTCTCAACAAGCCCAGTTTAAACAAAGACTCTCAAACGAAGATGAATCTGATGCTAATATTTTTATAATTTTTATATTTTATATAAGCTCATTTGTGCCTCTACGAATTTTTTGTGGTGAGGATAAAAGTAAAATCATGTGGCAAAATCCAACTCCATCTTCACCTAGATATTGTCGTCCAATAAGATTTACGTAAAAGAATCTACGGACATCCCAAAAGTAGAAATAAATTATCTAAAGAATAGTGTAAACTCATTAAACTTGACCTCAATGGAGAGAATTTTTACATAGTTTTAAAATGACTATGGTTGACGGAAAGGTCTGCAATGCAGCTACAGACACCAAATCGACCAGCAGATGTTATATATGTGGAGCTACATCAAAAGATTTTAATGATTTAACCAAAAAAAATGATGTATGCCCTGCAAACTCTTGATTTTGGCCTTTCCGTATTACATGCAAGAATCCGGATATTCGAAAGTGTGCTGCATTTAGCATATAAATTGCCCGTGAAAAAATATCGCGAGAGACGAACCGAAGAATAAAAAAATCTAGAAAAGCAGAAGAAACTTGATATTCAGCAAAGATTTAGAGAGGAGACAGGCCTCTTAGTCGATATGCCAAAAAGTAACTTCGGAAACACAAACGATGGAAATACCAGCATAAGATTCTTCGAGAACCCTGAATTGGCTGCAGAAGTCACTGGGATAAGTTATGACTTGATTATTAGATTAAAAGTGATATTAGAAGCCACAACAAGCGGCCATAAGATTGACGTAGCAAAATATGATATATACGCCATGGAAACTGATAAACTATATGTTGAGTTGTATGGCTGGCATCCTACGACTCCAACGATGCATAAGGTCTTAATTCATGGAGCTTCAATAATAGAAAATTCGTTGTTGCCGATAGGGCAACTTTCGGAAGAAGCTACTTAGGCCCGCAATAAACATTTTAGGTCTTATCGCCTAAACTTTGCTCGCAAGTTTTCGAGGGAAGAATGCAACTTAGATATTTATCATAGGTTACTATTAACATCCGACCCATTTATTAGTTCCATGAGAAAGACCAAAAAAACCGCTTCAAAATTAATTTTGCCTGAGGCAATGCAGCTATTAATTCCTGCTGAGCCAAACCGACCAATGGAAATTGATGAAAGCGGCGAAAATTTAAATGTAGATGAATGAGTCTCCAATGTATGATTATTTTTAGTGATTATCTATTTAGCTTATGTAACTTTAATATTGTATAACGAATGTAAAGATCCTTTTAATAATATAATATATTTACTTACTTATTAGAACAAAATAAACTTTGTTTTATTTAATAATACATACCTGAAAGTATTATTAAAACGTAGACAGCTGTCCCTCCTTGGTGAAAGCCTTGAGTATGTCATATGTATTTTCAATATAATATTAAAAAACACTTTGAAATCAACTCTCGAATAAAATATTTTTTGATAAAAAATCACAAGTAGGTGCGCCTAACCACCGTGCACCAAAAATAATTTCGATAAGTTATTCCAAACACAGAATTCTTTAATGTAATTATTTTGTAAAATAAATATCACATAAAATAATTTTTGCCGCCTAAATCCTGAAAAATGATCTATGTGCAGCGTCCATCTCCAGAAGGACACCAGGTGTAAGTAGAGGCAGTAAGCTTCGACCTGCAGGTCGACCAGCAACTGGTGAAAAAACACACTCCGTGTGTCTAACTGCCACAGTTGCATGCTGCCGCCCTCTTATATTACATCTTTTTACGTGATATGATGACATCAAGTCGCAATATTTACTGTTCGGTGTAAGAATAATTAAATTGAACTTTGTCAAAACCAGAAATATCATTCTTAAATTACCAACTCAGTCGGAAAGGCGAGTTTCCTACCTACATATAAATTAAACAGTAGAAAGAGTACTTACACTCGCGAGCGGTACATAAACGGAATTTCAGAATACAACATTTTAAAATAAGATAATTGAAACTGAATAATAATATGTTCATTTATAAAATTACCATCATACCTACATATATCAAAGGTGAAACGATTCACAAGTCTAGTTAGAATAGAAAAAAAAACATCGATATCTTGAATTTTGCGGAACCCCTGAGAGCTTCTTACGGAACCGCTGGCATATGCTATTTCTCATACTTTCATCTCTTCCATATTTAAATATTCCGCCTTGTAGTGCTGCTTGTTTTTTCCTTTTTTTATACTCTTTATCGAAAACAACCAAGAAGAGCAGCCGGCTTGGTTTACATCGTTGTCTTGGATGTTTTAGATGTTTCGACTCCCCTTATAGCATTCGTCTACTCCTCTATTTTTTACGGTTCTCCTTAAGTCGTTCTTGTCATAACATATTGAAAAGATTTTAAAAATCTATGAAACGAAGTGCGTTCTTTTAGTTTTTTCGATATTTGTCTTGCTACAAGATTCGCCTCTTTTACACCTCTATTAGATGAGAAGCCGTAAAGTTGTCTTCTAAAGTTTCTTCATGTATTTTTCTAAACTGTTCCATTACCCTTGCATACAGTTTATCATCCGTGCTTAGTAGTATAATGCCTCTATAATATCGTGTCTTCCCTTGTATCTCAGCTCTTATGTATCACAACTAATATGCCAGTTTGCTAGTCTTCTAGTGCTACCCCCGTTGTTATTGTTTAATTATAGTTTTTATGCAGTCTATAATCAAGTCATTTCTTGCTTTCAGCGCGTCAACTGTTATGCTCCTTCAGCAGTTCATATAATCTAAAAATTCTATTGCGTATCTAAATAAAGTTGGTTCATTATCTACTGTTCTAATATGTGACTTAAGTCTTCATTATATGAACGAAACGTTTATAACGCAAGTGTTCAAGTTTTGAAATCTGGCATTAATCTCTAGGGACAAATTTGGTGAATATGACCCATGCTCAACTAATTTGAAGCCTATTGATAATGTTCCAATAGCAGACCTGCAACTGAGTACATTATCCTGACGCAATAGAGCATCTTTGCGTAACTTCCCTGCGCGTATTTCTTTAATCGCCTATCTAAATTTTAGACTAAATTGGCATAAATAATTAGTTTTAATTGTGACTTTTTCTTGCAGATAATCTATCAAAATTTCGTCTGAGTTCCAAAATACGATTAGTATGAAATTACCTAATGTATCCTCCGCTGAATCAAATGCACGTTTTTAATCATTCATTCGATACTGTGATGTGAACGTTTCTTCATATTAGTGTAACATGAAATGAAATGGAGCATGAAATGATAAATGATCTGCAAGAAAAAGTTTATTGCTCAATTCTCAATTCAATAAAGATATGATAATGAAATAGAAATGTTCCAAATTTAACCTTAATATTTGAAGTTTTAGATGGGTTTATCCTAACAATTTTTAGAAAAAAGTAAAATATCAGAGTCCCAATAGCGTATAACAACTTCTGCGTCAAAATCAATTTGACAAACGTGGAAAATAATTCTAGAATCAGCTTCTTCATGTTTTCCACGCGATAATGGTTCTTCAGTAATTTTAATAACTTATTTATCTAAAGCTTTGTAAGAATGACATTCACAAGAGCTTACGTAAATTGATTTATTAACAACAAAAGGTATAAAATGTTTTCACTATCCCAGTGAAATGAATGAAAAAGTTAAATAGAGCTTATATATATATATATATATATATATTTAATTATTCTTATACCGAACAGTAAATATTGCGACTTGATGTCATCATATCACGTAAAAAGATGTAATATAAGAGGGCGGCAGCATGCAACTGTGGCAGTTAGACACACGGAGTGTGTTTTTTCACCAGTTGCTGGTCGACCTGCAGGTCGAAGCTTACTGCCTCTACTTACACCTGGTGTCCTTCTGGAGATGGACGCTGCACATAGATCATTTTTCAGGACTTAGGCGGCAAAAATTATTTTATGTGATATTTATTTTACGAAATAATTACATTAAAGAATTCTGTGTTTGGAATAACTTATCGAAATTATTTTTGGTGCACGGTGGTTAGGCTTAGGTTACTTGTGATTTTTTATCAAAAAATATTTTATTCGAGAGTTGATTTCAAAGTGTTTTTTAATATTATATTGAAAATACATATGACATACTCACGGCTTTCCCCAAGGAGGGACAGCTGTCTACGTTTTAATAATACTTTCAGGTATGTATTATTAAATAAAACAAAGTTTATTTTGTTCTAATAAGTAAGTAAATATATTATATTATTAAAAGGATCTTTACATTCGTTATACAATATTAAAGTTACATAAGCTAAATAGATAATCACTAAAAATAATCATACATTGGAGACTCATTCATCTACATTTAAATTTTCGCCGCTTTCATCAATTTCCATTGGTCGGTTTGGCTCAGCAGGAATTAATAGCTGCATTGCCTCAGGCAAAATTAATTTTGAAGCGGTTTTTTTGGTCTTTCTCATGGAACTAATAAATGGGTCGGATGTTAATAGTAACCTATGATAAATATCTAAGTTGCATTCTTCCCTCGAAAACTTGCGAGCAAAGTTTAGGCGATAAGACCTAAAATGTTTATTGCGGGCCTAAGTAGCTTCTTCCGAAAGTTGCCCTATCGGCAACAACGAATTTTCTATTATTGAAGCTCCATGAATTAAGACCTTACGATTTTACTTTTATCCTCACCACAAAAAATTCGTAGAGGCACAAATGAGCTTATAAAAATATTAGCATCAGATTCATCTTCGTTTGAGAGTCGTTGTTTACACTGGGCTTGTTGAGAGCCGTCACAACCCCATTTGCAGATTAACAGTAACGAGTTCCTTTCAACGGCCTCAAGTGTGAGTAAGACTTCTTCTAAGAAGAGGGATAATTTGGTTACAGTGTGATCCAACAAAGATTATAGGTTTCCTTCTGCGCATGTAGACGTCACTCGTAATGACTCCTTGGGTGGGTAGCAATCTTCTTTGGGCTTCAATAATAATTCATAATGTGGATAGAATCTTTTGTTCGTTGCTCGAATAATTTCGTACTGTTTTCTGGTCAAATCGGCTTCAACAAACATTGTCAGTGTTAGACTTTGAATGTCTGTTTTTACAATCACTGGCAGACGCAGAAGAATTTGTAATGTCTTTTATAACAATAGACGCATTTCTTTTTCCTTCTGTTTGTAAAATTACTTGTGCCGCGTGAACAATTACTTCTTCATCGAAAGATGCGCGGACTCCTTCAATTTTTCTTCTCTTTGTTCTTTCGCTAGATTCGGTAAAAGATTTCGGGGATCTCAAATGTTCCCTCCAACCAAGAATTATTGGCCGCCAAAAAGTTTTCAAGTATTTTATGCGCCCGAGACCATCTCTTTATCAAATCACATTTAAAATACGAAAACTTCTTTTTTATCACATTTTTATGTTCTTCTGTGTCCCCGTAACACACGAGTAAATAATTTTCTAGATATTTAATTTTTTCATTTATCGATAATGAATGTGGCTCGATCATTTTATCGAAGAGGTATTTACGATTCAACATGTTCACCCCCCACCAGCCAGGTGAACCTATAACAATAAAAAAATAATATTAACACAAAAACATAAAATCCGATTTTTTCCTATTTTTGTCAAAAAAATTTCAAACTCGTTTATTTTTAAAACTAGCAAAAACTAACAGCTGATTTGAAGCAGTTTTCTTTATAAGACTTTATACTATATAATGAAATCAAAAATGTAACTCGGAAAGGTGCGGAAGTAAAGTTTTTTTTTTCGATTGAAATTGAAAAAGAAAAAACATTTCTAAAAAGGGTATTATTGACGGCTCAATAAGTCATTTATTGACAATATGTTTAATACAATTTCGTATTATTTTAATAAAGGCTTACCTGTATTATTGGTATCCATCACTTAAACAAGCAAATATGACACGACACATAAAATATTCACCGAAGAAAATGATATACGAAAAGGGCGTCAAGAACTTTCAAGTGCAATAAGTGCGACAATCAAGTTTCGACTAGTAATGCAGTCTAGGGATGTGGGTGGGGTTGGCTATTGTTCGTCAGGTAGTCTACTATTCCAGGAAAAAAACTGTTTGCCATTAGTCGATTATTGGAATTTCGACTTATGGCTGCCTAATTCCTAGAAATCTAAGTATGTGCAGCGGAGCACCCGGGCCGTCTACCTCCCCACGCCCCGTGCCACACGACTGTCCTCAATCACTCCAGTCAGGCAGTCAACTCAGCACGACAAATAATAACACATGATCACGTTTTTAATGCTAAATTCTCAAAACTCGACAAAACGAAAAAAGCAATTTTACAAATAGTATTTTCACTGATGGTTTTAAGTTTTATCAGCATTGTTATAATAAGCAGGTTAAAGTACAAACCAAATAAGAAAAACACAAGCACGTCATACCTGACAAAGAGCATGAGAATATCCTTATCCCTTTTGTTCACTGTATTTTACTACATTGGCTTGTTTACAAGTTTTCCGTATTCTTATTGTGTAGAACGTGTTTTGCTAAATGAAGTGACATCATGCGCGGTTTTTGGATAGTTTAAATTAGAAGTTGAACAGAAGCGGTCTCGTTTACATGGATATATGGAGTGTAGAGAAGGAGGAACATCTCTGGGTTAAAAAATGTGAGCTGATTTTTGATGGGAAAATAGGTGGCGCTGATTATAGAGGGTATTCGCTTGAATTTTACGCGCTAATTTGAAAATAACTGTATAGTAATGCTTTAAATAATGCACCGTGATAATGAAATTAGTAGTATTAAAATAATGAAACGATTAACAAAACAGAATCTCGTTAAATTAACTTTATTATTTAGCTATTTATTTGGTTTAGATAATACATATATTCTAATATGAAAAAAAAGTAGAATCATGTAACAATAATGAAATAGTATAAAAAAAACATTTTGGTTGATTAAAATAAAATATTGAATTTTATCCGTAACTAATATAATAATTATAGCGATATAATTAGATCAATAAAAATAATAGAATAATAAAAAAATATATTTCGGTTCATAAAAATAAAATATTGAACTTCATTAGCAACTAATATAATAGTTATAGTCATATAAAAATATCAATTTTGAATGAATTCTGCTTTCTAACAGATTCAAACATGACTTACCTTTGGTATTCCAAAGAGACTTGCTTGTTTTATATTTTGAGATGAACGAATTCCACGATCTTTTAAAGAACCACTTATACATCCAGAAATACAAGTTTTCACCATGATTTTTTGTATTCTTTTTTTTTTCTATTTTTTTAATATTTTTAAACGTTGTTTAATTCTTTTCACCACCTACATAATATTCTGTTAGTTTATAGAATCTGAAGCTAGTTTCAGATATAGTAAGTGTTTAACTTCAGATCTCAATCCCATAGTACAATCAGCGCCACGTATTATCCCTACAGAATTCAGACCATATTTTAAACGTACCGTCCATAAGAGATGTTACTCCTTCTCTACACTCCATACATGGATACTTTATTATTGTCAGTATTTTTCCGATGTTGCCCGATTTCACTCAAGAAGTCGGAAAGGGGTAAATATATATTGTAGGTTGTTTACTCGTCCTGATATTCGCTTTCAATTATTACTACTACTTGTAGTGGTTTAGAGTTTATGTTTTGTGTCGTGCTAATATAAGTAATCATTTGTTAAAAAAAAAAGTTTTAGGATACTTTAATAATATCTTAATGAAATATTGTCGCTGAAAAAAGTTTTACATAAAGTTGGTAACTTTAAGAGAAAGAAGCAGAGGAAGGAATTACCGTTCCTCCAAAAAGTTATAGGTAAACACCTTGATTTTTTAAATAAGCAGGCCTTTTGCATAGTGTAATTAAAGGTGAGTCTGAATCCCTAAAATATATTACCTTTTTACTAACTTTCTAAAAAAAACAGGGCCAACTTAAGTACCCTTTTAAAACTGGTTTTAGTATATTTTGCGCTTTTTAATAGCAAATTTAAATTTATCAAAAGGTGTTTCAAGTTTTATATTAGCAAATTTTACACTTTACATAACATTTGTTAAAAAATATAAAATAATATTCCAGAGAAAGGCCCTAGCTGCTACAGGTGTGTCCCAATCTACTTATCAAAAAATTAGTGAGAAAGCTCAAATAATTGAATAGAGTGGGCCAAGTACGTCATTTAAATCGCTGAAGAAGACTCGTGAGGCTAAGGAAAGAAAACTTGATCTTATTTCTCATGATAAAGTTAAGACAATTTGAAAAATTATCTATGACTTTTATTTGCTAGAGAAAAAACTTCCTACATTAAAATGTAAGAAATATTGATATTATTGATAATGTAATAAATAATAAACACCTAAAATTTGTAATTTTAGGTATTTTGACAAAAATTAATGACTGTCAAATATTATCAGAGCAAATATCAAGCTAACGAAACCTGAATTTCTTAAAATATTTAAAGGTAATAAATTTCGGTTAACTTAACTTAACCCCATAGAAAAAGTTTGGACGTTAGTAGAAAAACTGGGTAGCGGCGCACCACACAACATTTAGGTTGGCAGATGCAGAGGCACTTGCTAGGCAAAAATTTTCGGTTGTGACGGAACAGAAATTTGTATTTGTAGACATACAAAAAAATATAAGGATGAACTTATACAAAAAGAGAATATATTTGATGACACCCTAGATAATTTTAAATTTACGGTGAATACGGGGTCCTCGGAAGAAAGTGAAGGCAGCCACAATTTGTCAGAGGATGATGATGATCTAGATTGTTTTTCTATTTCCTCTAGTTCTAATGATGTGTAAATTTTTTGTAATAAATAATTAATTTAATATAATGAAAAAGTTATTATTTTTTTATTCTATTATAGCTAGATCTCTTCATTTTTATTTTTTGAGAAATGAGTTTAAAATTTATAAACGCTTTATAAGACCATCTTATTAGAGCAATATGCTAAAAAGAGAAAAAAATTATTTTCTCATTTTACCCATTGCTCCTATGGGCAAAATGAGAAAATATCAATTGATAAAAAATATAGTCTGTATATCAAAATTTGACGTTAAACTTCAGAATATTTTTTTAGAAATGTAGTAAATATTACTTTGCGAGTTGTAGTTTGCTAATTCGATTATCCGCTTTTGTCATAATCTTGAACCATATTCAAGCGATCTACCAATTTTAGTGGACTTGGGTGTTATAAATAAATTAATAAATAAAGTTGACATTGATTAAGTATACTGTTAATAATCAACTATTTGAATTTTTATATAAATTTGATACGCTACTGCTCTGGCTGTTCAGAGTTAATGAGATGGATATACGTGTTAAAGTGAGATCGACAGTAACTGAGTAGTGAGTGACGCTATAATTGCGCTGTGTTTTTCTTATTTGATTTGTACAAAGTCTTAATATTTTTACATATTGTAATAATAAATCTAATACTATGGATTTGATAATTTTACCAAAAAGCGTCAATTTTACTTAATATATTTCTGTTTACTAAGTAAGACAATAATAGTAACTAACATAACTAAACTGCGTTTTTATAATTAATTTTTAATTGCGAAAGTTACGCGTGTGCATCTTTTTCAGGGAGTGGGTACGGAAGACTCTTCTGTTGAACAGAATCTGCAAAACGCAGTCAAGAGTTCAAAAAAGAGGAAATATTATAAGTCTGATTGGTAGATTGAAAGAGAACAATGCGTTTGCAATGCAACTGGACGAAAGTACGGATGTTGCCGGATTAGCAGTACTCCTCGTTTTTGTAAGATATTCATTCGGTGGATGTATCGAAGATTTGTTCACCCTTGGAGACCAATACGATTGGAGAAGAAATTTTTAAAGTCATTGATGAATACATGAAGAAACACAATGTCGATTGGAACAAAGGTATTGATGCATGCAGCGATGGAGCTGCAGCCATGATTGGAAAAATTGAATAAACAGTGTCAAGATTCAAAACTGTTGAGCCAAATTGTACTAGCATTCATCGCATTTTACATCGTGATGCTCTTGCTGTTAAGAGAATGCCATCTGATTTAAAACAGGTCCTTTATCGATCCGTAAAAATCGTCAATTTTGTGAAAATACGTCCACTGCTGTCAAGGCTATTCAATAAGTTGTGTGAAGAAGCACCAATCATTCCTATACATTGAAGTGAGATGACTTTCCAGGAGAAGGGTTTTAACCAGTTTGTACGAATTGCACGAGGAACTTAAGGTTTTTTTGATAGACCTTCGATTCGTCTGCAAGTACTAGCCATCTCGAAAGGTTGCGCGACGAGCGGCGGTCAATGATATTGGCTTACTTGGCAGACATTTTTTTAGATACATGGGTGGTGCGAAATTTCGATTTTAACGGGGTAAAACGGGATATATTTGAAAATTCGATTTTTGCATTTTTCTCGGCCGTTAATTGAGATAACGACTTTGTTTTTGCACTAAAACATTCTCTGTAAAAATACCTAAAAACCAATTTCTGCGATTTTTAAAATTCGACTTTGAAAGGGTTCAAAGAGTTGAACAAAAATTTTTATTACGGAACCATATATTTAGCAATTCTTCATGACGAAATGAGATATCAAAGCGATTCTTTTTAAGAAATGGGTCCTGTGTGAATATCTAAATACTAATTTCTCCGTTTTTGGAAATTTCTTTTCAAGGTCAATCTTTGAAAGTAGCAGGAATAGATTTGATCTTTTCCGGTGTAAAAACGATCTTTTATTTGGACTCAAAAATAAAAATCTAAGCAAGTTAGGTCTGAAGATCTGGATGGCCAAATAAATGAACTTCCGCTCAACATATATAGGTTAATATGCCGGGCAATCATCAGGTGATAAGAAACCTGCACCACTCATTTACAGACCAACAACCCTGATATTGGATTTCCTGCATTGAACGGGGATTCGTTTTGAACCAGTAGTGTTGTCAAGTGTTAGATTTATTACCTAGTTTATTTAATGATAAGTTTTCATTATTAGTAAAATTAGCTTCACTTTTAGTTAGCGCCATTAATCGGCAATACTAAGATTATTATAAGGACAATTTAAGTGACTGCAGGTAAGCGAATGTAAGACCTTTCCATCCATTCTAATTTTGTTGATAGGTAGAACCTGATACTTTATTTTCTATGAAAAAGTATCATTTTCCTTTGATTATAAGAATTTAGTAGTAAATGCTCAGTTGAGAGGTATTTAATACTGATTTGAACATATCACCTCTGGGGTCACTCAAAATATCTTCTTACTACACATCCACCCATGTATCTAAAAGTATACCATTGAATTCAGTAAAGGTATATTAATAAAGATTGTATAATCTAATACATAAAATTATCGTGTCGCGGTGTTAGTTGTCAAACTCCCCTGAAATGACTGGACCGATTTTCGTGATTTTTTATGTGAATATCGGGTAGGTTCGAGTATATGCCAAAATCAATTTTTCATAACTCTATATGTTAAGGGTCGTTCACACCAAAATAATTCCTAACAAAATATTTAAAAAAATTAATTTTTATGGCAAAACAACGTTTGTCGAGTCAGCTAGTATTTATTATAATAATTAGATAGAAGGGTGAATACTCAATATATTCTTGTATAACATGTTGACTGCCAAGGCATTTTCCACAATTCCATTTAATCGCATTGAATCATTAAAAATGATAATTTAATTGAAAATTTATCACTGAAAGGTATAGAAGATGTAGGATTTAAAAAAATATTTCTTAGTTGAATTATGAAAAAAAAAACTCTTCTGGAGAAGTGAATTATGAGTTATTTTGTAGTGGCAGTTAATGTAATAAAGAAATATATTTATGTAATTTTGATGACCTATATATTTTGAAAAATATGTACCCTCAATTTTTCAATAACATATCAATTTAATTATTATATCACTATAATCTTTTGTAAGTTCAAGCATTTTATTCAATTTTTTACTTTGAATATTTCGAGTGTTTGTTTTTGCTTCATACATAAAAAAAATTGTTGAAATTTTTTTTCCGAAAATTAAATTAGAATAATCAAAAACTTGAATTGATGTTTCCCAAAAATAGAACCAACTTTTGGAAAATATTTTCTAGTTTACAAATTTATAGTAAAATTCAACTAATTTGTTTTTTGTGCCATGCTTAAAAAACCGACGCGACAATTTCATCTTAAATGAGGACCATAGTTCCTTAAAAGATGATTTTGCGTTAAAGTAAAGGTGAATTAACATCTAATATCTGTTAAATACTCCAAAAAAATA
The DNA here is from genome assembly GCF_026250575.1 of Diorhabda carinulata. Lineage (NCBI taxonomy): Eukaryota > Metazoa > Arthropoda > Insecta > Coleoptera > Chrysomelidae > Diorhabda > Diorhabda carinulata. The sequence goes on along the minus strand of NC_079473.1, from coordinate 4,734,624 downwards.
CTTGCTAAAAATAATAAAATGTATTACACTCACCATTTGTACTGAATCTAAACAAATAATTATTTGTGGCTTTCTTACTACATATTGAATAAAAGGAGATTAGTAAGATTTTCAAGTCACATTGATCCATCCAAAGAGCATATACTCATTGTGATTAATCTTATTTCTTACTATTTACATTTTAACATCTTAGTCGGCAAATCAGTTTCAAGTGACTTCTTCAACCTAAAAACAAGAAAACACTTCTTCAGGTAAGTGACACAAAATGTGTCGTTTGCTTATTACTGGTGATAAAGCAAGAACATTTTTTTCTTTTGTAATAATTTTATTTCCACTCCTGTCAACATTCTTTTCACATTCCACTTCTTTCCCCTCGAAATAAAAAAAATTTCTACATTATATTTAATTATTCAACAGAAAAACATTTTCATACATGTTTTTTTTTTTGGAAAAGATCACTTTTTCTAACATATATTTTTCCACATTCAAAATTTTGTATAACTCCTCAACATTTGTTACATAACAGTTTTAATAATTCATATTGAATGCAACAATGTCCTTCCATATCTGATTGAATGTATCAATATTTCTGCACCTATAAGAAAGAGACTTGTGTGATTTAAATAAATCCAAAATATAGGAAAAATCAGCTTTTCCGTCACAAAAATCCACACAAATACGAATGTAACACATTTTGATATGTTACTAATTTGTACTTGTACCTTCTCTTTGCTCTTTACGTTTGTTCTCCAGTTTCCATATTAACAGTAAAGTGCTTAACAGTGAAGTATATAACATTCATCCTCTACACTTTTGTAGTCTCGGTTTTGAAATTCCACACATCAGGCATAACAGTAGTTCTGGGTTCTTTTTCGGCAAATTGATTTATTAAATCATCTATAGCTGAAAACGATTTCAGTTTTTCTAACATTTCTGCCTCCATAGACAATAGTGAAAAGTCTTATAGCCGTTCCTACCCCATAGAAGTCCTTATGTAATTTTTTATCAGTTTTTATTTTGAAAAACTTCTTTCAGCTGTTACGGTCGTAACTGGAAGTGTCAAGAATAGAAAGCATGCTGTTAATGTAAATAATACCATTACTATCAACAACATTACTGACAATGAAAGTGACATATGTATGTTAACATTTATTAACCAAGCAAAAGAATATTATATAGTACAACATAACTCTTGTAAATTGTGAATACAACCATTATACTACCCTTATTGTCTTCATTGTACTAAATAAATAAATAGCCACCTTTATATTTTTATATTGCCCTTCACTTATGCATTTTTTTATATTTGACCCATTTGCCTATTTTGGTGGACATTAAGTATAATATGAAATTAGTTAAAAATAAGTTGATAATAATACTGAACTATAAAGTTCACTTCTGATTTTCTTCTGTTATAATTCATCAAACTATTAATTTTCACATGAAGCAGAGATAACATTTACAAAAACGTTTAAAGGCGATGATTCACTTAATTAATATGTCATTATTTTTGCAATTAGAGTACCTACTTACATTATTTTATAAAATGTATGCATGTTTACTGGAAGCAATATGGAGGTATTATAAGGTAGCAGACCAAGAATTAATTTCATTATTAAAATATAGATATTCATGATGTTTTAATGATCACAACTGTTGCAATTATAAAATATGCTAGTTGGGTTAAATACACTATGCCACTCACTTCCCTGATTGCCTTAACAACACACAGTAGAACAAGAGTAACAACCAGCAAAAGTATCCAAATCCCCATCCATACTGAAAACAGCTGCTAATAGAACCTTTTTCACTACATATATCAATTGGATGTAGATTCTTTTCAATCAGTTATATAAACAGATTTAAATTGATAATACAATATGGGCTCATCTAATTCAACTCCAATTCAACTTCAATTCCTCAATTTTTCATTTTATTAATGGTGAGTTATTTGTATGTTCACAATAAATGAATGTTTGGAATTAATTTGTTAAACAAAAGAAAGCTAACACCAACTAACCGAAAATATCTTCATTTTACTCACATGCTTTTTCCTGAAGCTAACAAAAATATTTCAAATCTTGGCTTCCATTTGGGCCATCCATGTGACTCCTGTACGTTAAACGCTTCCAGAAATTTGAAGTATTCCATTTTTCACTACACTTTTAATACGGTACAATTTTTTTATTTTTAACTTCTCGTTTATTGGAGGGAAAATGGATTCTGTCTAACTTTTATTTTTTATTCTTTTTAAGCTGTCGGCGATTTTCGACTACGCTTCTGACATCATGTTTCGTTGTTTACTGTACAATTTCTTGTTTATATGTTTTATTGAAACTATATTTATTTACTAGTAGTTTTATTTATTAGCACTTTCATTATAAGGTTTACAAGCCACCTAAGATTATATACTCGATAGATCTGCCATTCTATATAAAAATTTGCTGACAAAGTTCGATTCTAGTGACATCTCTCAAATTGGTTTACTACCAAGAAAAAAGATTTCTATAATCAAAGATTTGATCTAAGGTTTATATCCATGCTAATTTCGCGGGTAATTTTAAATGTTCGAACCTAGTTGTCACATCAAATTGTGAATGGAACAAAAGTATTATACAAAATACTTTCATTTTGCTAACATTTCAAATTCAAATATTGTTGTTTGCAAGAAAATATAAATACCTGAAATGAAAATGCTGTTTAAATAAAGTATTTTGTAAAATATTTTGGTTTCATTTACAACTTATGTGACAACCAGGTTCGACCACCTAAACTTCACAATTAAATGGTTTATGTAAGATATAGGTAGATGGAATATTGAAACACAGGATGGTTATTATTATGTCCCTTTATGTTCTTTAAAAATTAATAAAACACTGGACTTAAAATTTACAAAATAATATATTAACTTGAGCCTATACTTTACGAATACTTTACAACAAAGTTAAATTGTTTGACGGCGGAATCGATGACTCGGACAACTTGCGCCTATCGCTGTTCCAGGTAGAATGGAGGTGGAGAAAATAGGTGGTTCTCGTTGTTTCATTAAACCGGTTGTCCTATGCGGTGCCATATGTACCAGATGTCACAATTATTATAATTTTTATTTTGTTTTTGACATTTTATAACCATGGTTAATTAATGATTACTGGTGTCTTTGTTGCAGCTTTCCCTATATTTAACATATACCATATTCATCACAGCATCATAGTCTTTATATTGTTGATCTTTGCCCATCAAAATTTTATCAATAATACTTATGTAATATGAAATATGCATATGTTAAAACTAATATTTACAAATATATTTACATAATCCTTATGATCTGAACAAAATATTGAGGAAATATCTGTCAAATCCTCCAAACGAAACATTTGTTTTTTTATGCCTAACGAATTGATTAACTGGGGCAATCTTCCGAAAATTTTATCAGAAAAACTTTTAAAAATATCACAAAATTTTGCTGAATGCGCATACAAAACATTTTTTATGTTCCCTAGAATATATTAATGCCTATACCCAAAATATACAATGAGTCAAACAATTTAGCATCTTGATTATATGACAATTCATACCTACCTATCAGCTTTTTTGGAGTTGAAAATGAGGATGGTTGAGACTGTACCCAAAAAATATCATTTTCACCTTTTTCGTAACCTACAAACAAAAATAGCAATTCTTTTCCTCTGCATAACTTTTCACTAGGATTCATAAGAGATTTATTGTCTCAGTAAAGATAAGTACTTACCAGGTAAATGTAGAGTTGGCAGTGAAAGTTTTTTTAACCTGCCATTGGGGTTACTACAAATTGGTTCAAAATGAATATCACATATTCTATGTGATAATACTGCATTATTAATATTATCAATTAAGCATTAACTTGGGGTTTCTACAAATTGGTTCAAAATGAATATCACATATTCTATGTGATAATACTGCATTATTAATATTATCAATTAAGCATTAACTTGGGGTTATTTATTCTTTGAACCAAATTCTGCAAACGTCTTCATTCGTGGAATGGAATGTCTATAAAAAATCATTCAACATATTCAACCAATGATTTGAAAGAGTTATTCTCGTATAGATATGAACTTGATTTCAATTTAAATATTTTTATGTTGATAATAGTGAATTTGGTAACATGAAATTGAATTGAAAATCGTACATACAAATTTTAGATAAATCTAAAATAACCATACCTATGTATATAGGTTTGTTGAATATTACTTCCGTTTTTCTCAATTCAACTGCCATTAGATTATCATCAAAAATGGTTCTACTTTGAAAACTCGGACTAGAAATCAAATTTTTCGCTCCATATATTCCTTCATATCTATTTACGATCGATGACGTCTAATATCTTCAGGGGTTTTAGCATAAATTGCATTGTTGGCAAGTTTCAATTGATTTCGTTTAAAGTTGTTGGTAGCTGCTGCTCTTAAACTAGTATTTAAATCAATGTATTGCGACAGCCATATTGATTGTTTAAATTGAAGAACTTTATGAATTTTCTTCAAAACCAACCCATGTTATAGTGCTTACCTCAAATTTCTATAGTGTAATGTATATTCTTTCTTATCAAATAAAGTTGTCATTAATTTCGGTAATTTTGATTTGGGCGTTATACGATGCTCAGGACAAAATGGAATATCTTTATGTAAATCATGTAAATTTTTAGGATACTCCAAGTCCACTTGCAAAATAAATCCTTCCTCAGCATCGTCTGCTATTTCCATTACATTAAAGTTATCAAAATTTTCAAGCCATTTGAAATGTTCGTACGGTAGGGGTTCCGTCATAGCCCAACCATATAGGTTATTAACATCTAAATATAGGAGACTTTTTGAAGGTTTTGAAGGATTGTAATTAGGTAAATATTCATTATTTGCTTCAGAATAACGATTACAACACATCGAAACTCCTCCTCATATTGCTTTCTCTATAAAAAGGATCATATCCACATCCTTTAAAATTTGGAGCTTACATATCGTATACTTTAACATACAATCCCAAGTATAACTAGGCATAATATAGTACCAATGTGGATCTAAACCTTAAATTTCAAAGGCAATCTGTCTAAAATTTTCCATCACTGTTGCAAGAAGTATAATATCAGTTTTCATGTACAGATCTCTATATTCACCTAATGATTTAATATTGAACATATTCCATACGTTTTGTGCATGTTCATACTTCTTACTGATTCCTTCATCATTCAATCTGTTGTAAAAACATTCGATCGGCGGTAAATTTGTTTCATTCAATTTGTCCACATTGTCAATATAATCATATAGAAATACTCCTTTTCTAATTAGCAATTCAAAGTGTTCTTTATCCAAGTGATGATAATCCTTTTGCAAAATTGTAAATTCAAGGCTAGCACTCATGAATCTGAACGAATCTACGAATCTGAATTTTATTTTGCTATTGCTTTCAAACAATGTACAAGAAATATATTTTTCTTTATTAATTGGAAGAAAACTGACACTTCCTTTTCGGCATATCTCTCTAATCATCAGATGTTCATCATAATTGATTAAATTATGAAATAACACTGGACAAATATAAAGTTTTTTAAAATTCAAATTACAAGCTCTATGACTAAATACTCTAAATTCTCCGCTAAAATGATCATGATCTGAAACAATGGAATCTGTAGAGCAAAATGGTTTCTCACATATGTGACAATGAGTTGCTTCCTCTTTATTATTATTCATTCGTATGTGTTTAACATCTTTTATTTTTAATTCTATAAATTTGCATTTGTAATCAATTCATAGGCAAACCATTCCACGATTGTTGGAATATTAAAATAAAATACAACAAATGAATAAGACGAAGTCTTATAATAATTTACAATACTTTTTAAAATATAAAAATATATTATATTTCTCAACATTATCCTTAATTCGTTCTTAAAATACTGTTCTATTATTGTATTCTTAAAAGTTTCAGATGTTTTTATGACCGCTAGTTTAGGGTGGAGGTAGGTACAGGACTTTTCCTTAAAATTCTGGATTGGAAGTTTAATTCTAGTATACGAAATTATCAACAATTAGTGTTCAAGTTTGTAACCCAAAAACAAAAGAAATTCCAAAAAGAGATTTGCATTTTTACACAGTCAAACAGGGTGAGAAGGTACGTTTTTGAAGACAATCAAATGAAATTTCAAATTAATACTACGTGTTGATACATAGGGTTGATTCTGAATATGTTGCACTGGATATAAAAAAAACTAGAGGGAACCGTTTTCGGATATTATTTCCACTCCACGTACCAATTTTTATTGAAAAAATTAATTTATAGATAAAATTTAACCTGGGAATGGACTTATTAGGTGGCAAAAATTTATTAAATATTTTATTTATATTATCATCTATCGTCTCAATTCTCAACCTTCAATGAACCTAAACCTGTTAAATCATTTTATTCATACAAGGTAGGGTGATTCCAAATATCAACGGAATTACTTGTAAGAATTTTTAATAACATCCTCTCCAAAATATCCATGGTTGACAGTGTTTCTTACTCGTTTTTTTCAACCTGTTCATTGTTATAGATTCGGTGTATTTACATACCTCTTTACGTGCATGAGAATAATAAGCCATACGGAACCAGGTCCGGCGAGTTAGATACGTCATTTTTAGTCAAAACATTTTGAACAGATATTGTTGTTGGAAGGATCAGTCCCCTGTCTGCCACAAATCCTGTCTCTATATCTCCCACTGTAGCGTTGCACTTCACTTATAATAATCTTTTTATAACTGATTTAGGCACGTACCATAGATCATTGACTGATATTCTGAAAACTGTATTTTGAAATATTTGGGAAGTAAATGCCATATATCTAATTGGTCTTTATACTAGTTTTATATAAAGTACCTGGGTCGAATATGGCCACTCGATCAATATGGCCAATTGGCAGTATTTCTGTAGCCCATTTTAAACTAAACGCAGCGGTAATTGTTAGCGGTCTAGATTTGAAAGGCAAGTTCTATCTTGTATTTTTACAGTTTTGAGAGATCTATCTAACCCATTAACGTTATTATTGTGCAATTGTACTTTAATATTTAGTTTCAAAAATTTCAAAATGTGATTTGTGAATATCGTAATAATAATAATAAAAAAAGATTTATCATTTTTATGAACAGTTTCTTTGCCCGTCTGTCTCACATTATTTTTATTTAAAGTTATTAAATAAAATAGTTTTGATTTCTACCCAAACTTCAAACTCCCTAAGCATATTTTTTCTATTTACCTATCAATAAATATCGTAAGTAATACTCAAGCAATATTTGTTTATTTTTGTTTTAGGTCATGGGACGATATTAGTGCAGGGGGATTAAACTTGTTATGATAGCAGCTAAGTGTACAGCCAAACATTATAAAAAGCCACGTTGAACTTTGAAACGATATTTAGAAGAGAAAAAAGAAAAAAAGTCTAAATTAGGTAGAAAGACTTTACTAATCGTTAAACAGGAAAGGACATTGATATCTTATAAGTTTATGCAACCCATTATCGCAAAAAGTATTACGTATATGCGTCAATAAATTCTGTGGTTAAAATAATTTAAACATGACCGAGCGCAAACGACGAAAGTCGACTGTCGGTCGCTCACGCAGGTCAAAGTGTCATAGGTCGCCTTTTTTCTGAACAATAATAAAGAGAACGTTGATTTCAGGAATCTGGTAGGTCATAAAAAATGGGTAGCCTATTTTAAATAAATGATAAAGTCAATATTGCTTCGCAGAATTTCTAACTATTCCCAACTTCTTAATAAGCCAGCAATGGACGAAAGAACGTAACCATTTATGTAATAATCCTCCTTAAATGGAAGCTGTTCCGACTAAGGCCGTATAACAACGATTTCTCTATCCTCCGGGGTTTCAGCTAGGTTCTGCGCATTCTCAAATCTGCGCAGTATAAATAAAGTGTCTAGAATAAGAGAGAAAATGATAATGTCGGCTCCGTAAGGCAGGTTTCGGTTAACCAAAAATATGAATAATTATTTTTATTGTAAAACTCAAAGAGGAGAAGTTTTTTCTATAGTTTAACTTGAAGAGAAGAAGTTTTCGATTATTTTTTTTTCAGTTAAGAGAGTCGAATTTTTTTGTCGCACCAAATGTCCAACTAAATTGGCTGGTCTGTCCGGCTTTTAGGTTTGCGACATGGCAACTCGTAACTTGTAAACCTTAAGAATGTGACTACTGTTAAATTTAAAAATCATATAAATAATACCTATATACACATATCTTTGAATCAAATATTACTTTTGGAATCAAAATAGAACTTTGTAAGTATACAACATACTCATACTTCACAATTTTCACATTTCAATACCAGCGTGATGTCACATTGTAGATTGCGCATGCCTAGGCATGCAACCTCTCTATTCGCAACCAATCATATTTTCCATTCACATGTCAACATCAACCAATACCATCTCGTCCCTTCTATATCTGTCGCATTATTATCTACATATAACAACTTAATTAATTCTTAACCTTTATAGGCTACACGTTTTAACTACGTGTCCTAATACAATATGTTTCAGTTAAAAAAATTATTATTAATATGGTGAATAGTGAAATTAAACAAGAGAAATCACAAAGATAAGACATGATCAACCAGTACATTAGTATTTCTTATATAGTTTTTCTACACATGGATGAAATGTCTTAAATCCATCAACCACGTGTTTCAAAGATGGTGAAATTCAAGGTAAAAAACTAACTTATTCATATCTTTTTATACGTTAGAACAATTAATCTTGTCCCCGCTATAGTTGAAGTTAGAATTTTCTGGTAAACCTGAAAACATTTTTGTCTTATTCACATTAAAATCATTCAAACACACAATCTGATTGTATTTGATAAAATTCTTGTGCATTATACTTAGTGTGAAATGTTTTTACTATAGTTATAAAATTTAAGGCAATCTACACAATTCATCAACCACGTGTTACAAAAACGTTTAAAATCAATATAACTAACTCATTTGTGAAATTTTGAAACGTAAAAACATATTCCCACATTTAAAGTACAGTCTACTAATAAAATTGAAAACATTTGAGCCTTATTTTCACTAATATAATTCAAGTATATACACAATCTGATTCTATTTGATAATTCTTTGGCCTTATATCGTGATACATAATCTGGTTGCAGTGACGGATTTACAAATTTGCTGCCTGTACGTTATTTAACTTTGGTCGCCTCTACTGACCTCTGAAATTTAATTAATATATAATAAATACCTCAGTTCAAAATAATTTGAATTACATTTTTCAGCAGTAGAATATAATCTTGATAATTTAAGAACTAACTTTTAGTGTAAGATCTTACATTTTTTCACAGTAGAGAATTGTTAAGACATTATTTTAAGTGAAGAAAATTTCAATCACGTAATACTTTCAAAGTACGGTATACAAAATTCATTTCTTTTTTTTTCTTTTCCCCCATCACATAAGTCATAACTCCTCCTTTTTTTTAATGACTGTGGCTCAGCAGCCACTATTTTAGGATTCTCTGTTGTGCCTAAAACCGTATGTATGGTATTTCTCAGATCCTTCACCATTTGAGGCTTTACCAAAGAATAGGAAAGTTTCTTAAAAATTTCGATCCAGCATTATTTGAGAAAGACTTGAGGTCACAGTTCTATTTGTATATTACGAAACTATTCACAGCTGATAGGTATATCTAAAATTCCGTCAAAATAGGCATAGGCAAAGTCGACTACGTCGTTTAGTCGTTGAATGGAGAAGTTTCATGATGTTAATATTATATTTTACTTGCTGGTATTAAAATATAGATCAAAAGTAATTAATCACTGAAAAAATTTTTGAGATCCATCTAGAAATGACTTAGAAATAAATTATTGAAGTTTACGTATTTTAGTACGGAACGTCTGTGGTTTCTGATTCGTCAGGGACGTCATTTGACCTATTCAATATCACCGCACCACGAATCATTCAATCATCCGTCTAAACGCATTTTCTTCAATGATATTAAAATATCTCTTACTGGACTAGCAACACTTTCAGATAGTAGTTTCGTAAGAAAAAAATCTCTTGTGGCAACCCCATATAAAAAATAACGTTTTTAGTTATTTTGTTTATGGTATCATTGCAATATTGAGGCTTGATTGTGTTTGAGAAGGAGCTTGCTGAACTTGTACTGTTCAGTGAAAATATTGATGCTTTTGATTGGGAACTGCTTAGAGAAGATATGATATTGTCGATGGAGAGTGCTGAGGAGATTTATAAATGACGTCACACGATGGAGCGCCGCGTGTAATAAAATTATTCTTTCAAGCGCAACTTCAAAGTCCCATAACTTAATTTCTTGAGATTAATTATTTAATTGACTTATTAATTCTTTCACGTGTTTGTTTTATTTTACTTAAATTTTTATAATTTATCATAAAAAAAAATGAAAACTTCTTCATTGTGAGCACATTGTCGAGCACATCCACTCTTCCTTTGGTGATGTTTAGGTTATTTAGGTTAGGTCCCATCGAATGTATTGAGGAAACAAGAAAAGTTTTTTCACTTTTTTTTATAGTTTAAGAACACCATTGTTTTGTCGCCTTTATGTAAAATCTGGGACTGAATTTTCCATATCGTCCCAACACAAGTAAGTTTTTTCTCAAGTGATTTTTCATGAGTTCATAACATGCGAATCAAATGTCAGATGTGATGTTTCTGTTTGTTCCATAATTTGGCTTATTCAGTTCCAATACGTCATGTAGGTCATGATATTCCACTTATCCCTTTTTTCTCCTCTTTACCAACATATTGTTTTGAAGAGGCACTGTCCTCGGAAGCTAAGAAGAGTCTCATCTACAGAAATGTATTCCATTTGCGTAAACCATTTGGAACAGTTGAAAATGAAATTGTCTCGTAATTCGCGGAAAACTTATCGGATCATTTTCTTATTTTCCTTGTAATTTTACTGTCAAACCAAAGTTGCTCAATAGAAAATGAAAACGATTTCTCGTCATGACACTTCTGAATATTGGAGAACCAAATGTGAAGGAGAACATGTCTTCAGTATTCAACTCTGAATAAATCTGCAGTTTTATACAATAATCCAATTAGTGCTTTCATCTCCAAAGCATTTTTATGGGCTAAGAAATAATGAGCAGAATTATATTTGTTTCTTAATCTATAAATTTTTTTATTTCTATATTGTACAATTTTATCAATGATTATTCCTTCGCTTATGAATTTTGAAAAAAATCTGATTTTTCGTGTTTTTCCTCTACATCCTGGAAAATGGAGAACAATATTTATTGAGGGAGTCCTAGAAAATTTTGAACCTAAATGTTTATACGCTCAAATTGTTTCTTGGTTCTTTCCTAGCTCGAAACACCATCTTGTTCTTGTGAGGTGGGTTGTAAATCATATTCACTATCACTTTCTACTGAAAAAACCATCTGCAGATTATCATCATTTATCAGAACGCAATCTTCGGAATCCGACTTATCAGACAGAAAATTCTCATTGTCGAATTCCTCTTGCTGATTTCGCATTTCTTCTAAATCCTCTTCTGGAGTTGAGAAATATGGTTTTTGCTCCATGGTAGTGCAAATAAAATAATATCAAAACGTTTAAATATATTTTAAAGATTCAATTGGAAATAATTTAACTAATAATTCAAGAATTTCATATCTATAGAATAGAAATTTGTTACATACTGAGTAAGGTGGGATCGTTTGCAACCCGCCCAGAGAGTGAATGGGATTAAGTAAAATAATTGTTACTAGGAAATGACTTTTTGGTAAACACACTCCAATAAAACGAGAAATAAGTATGATTCATAGTAGAGTTATTATTGTTCAAAAAGTCATTGTAATAATGATTTTGCTGATTATTTCTAATATCATTTATTATTTTGGATGTGATGTTTTTCTTATTTATACAATTTCTATTCATGGGGTAAATCAATAGACATTGCATCTTACATTCTTAATTTATTCGAATGATTTACGCTACACTAACTCATAATGATATACTTATCACTATCACTTAACCAACATAATAATTTATTCAAATTCTTAGATTAATTTGCCAATTCATTCTGAATATTTATTATAAACTGAACTAAACTGCGCTAAATGAACCAATGAACCTCTTTATATATCTCTTCAGAATTGTAAAATAAAGAAACAAAACAAATAAATAAATAGACCTGCCGAAAATTATCCAAAAGGATCAATGTAAATAAACCGCTTGCTATAAAAACGGAGATAAAACAACAAACGTCAAACGGATTTGGCGTTAGTTAGCGTAAGTCAAAGTGCCGAATTTTAAAATTTATATATATATATATATATATATATATATATATACACGCAGGACCGGCTCTAGGGCGGAGACACGTTCGTAACAATAATTATTAAATTTAAATACGAAAATACAAGTTCCATTATTATTTTATAACATATTACATACACATAACAATATTAATATATTAACTATATCTTTTACAATATTTCAATATTTAACATTTAACAATATTTCTTCTCCGATATTAATTTCTTTAAAAACTACGAGGATTGGGGCACATTTGGTCATGAGATCATATTTAACAATGTATTATCGTTTTGTCTCTGTTTTTTGTAACGATATATAAGAAATATGTCGATTCTAAGCTGTACTTGTACTATTTAGAAAAACGGTCGTTAATTTCACATACTTCTCTCGGAACTTGTTGACCATTATGATGGGCCAGACATGTCACAGATAAAGAATTTTCATTTTATTCCAAACTTATGACAAGTTCATAAATTCATTATTAAACGTATGTGGCCTTAATTATTTACATGTAGACATTTCCGCTTACGAAAACTTTTCCTTAGGAGCTAGTTTATAAACGGTGTATCTTCGCAGATTGTGATCTGATTCAAAAGCAACCTAATATTTAGAAGAGATAAGGGTTTAATGTGATTCTAGTTTCCACCAACTGCTATAGCTATTGCACTCCACAGGGCCTTACAAATTTCAATAAACCCCACGCCCGATATGTTCAAATTCAAATTTGAGTAAGAACTTCCAACACAACAGCGTTATTGATATTTCTTATGACAAAAGATTCCATAAGCTAAACGATGAAAAATGTTTGACGGGTCATCTTTCTAATCTATGTGTCAACATCATTATATAACCTAAAAAATTAACGCTTAGCTCCTTAATGAGAATTGGACACATTTTAAAACCTATTGTTTGAAACTTGATAATTAAGATAAATGTTCCGATATTATGGAACAAAGATCTTTTGAAGTAATGCACATACTTTCACTGTTTAATTTATCTAACTGTAAATACTGGAAACAGGAAATAATCTTTTGTGTAATGAAAAAATCATTAATTCCATCCTTTTCACCTTATATTTTGAAATATATATAGAAATTAAAATTGGGAAACCTGTCGGCAATGTAATGAAATTAAAAAAAAAACATATAAACAGTATAAATGATTGATAAATATTATGTTCTGAATAGATTTGAACTGAGAAATTTATAGAAAATTAGTTCACAAATAGAATACAATATAATTAGAATCGATATAGAAAATAATTAATACTGGTGTGTCATATTGTGCTTTAAAAGATAAGAATGGACGATATCGGAATTCAACTGGTTACAATTATTTAATATCTATTTAGAAGTAAACGAATTTTTTTGTTCTTAAGATTTATGACTTACAGAAGTTATTCTGAGCTCAAATTGTAATTGTAATTGATTTATTTTTCCCGTGAAACATTATATTAGGATTAAAAATTGGCTTTAAAAAGACTTTTTTTGAATTATTCCAAGTGCCCAGATAGCTATATGGACATTGAAATATGTTACATGATACTACAGTTGACAAAATATATTTCTCTTTAAGAAGAATGAGTTTATTTCTTTGCCTAACGTTGTAGAGTTGGCACGACTTATGTGCTTAACGGTAATAAAAGTCGTAAGCGTGGTAGATAAAGTCCTTTTCGCAGATTAAGTGTCCACAAGACAATCATCTTTGACTAACTCGTATCCCATTAACAATTAACAAACAAGAGGTGCATGAATGAATGAAGTAGTATATATCAAGATTTGAGCTACTCAGTAAATGAAGATTGAATTTTTGGAACCTTTGGAATTACACTGTCTGACGCGCGTTTCGAACCAAATTATCGTCTTTAGGGACTGGAGTGGAAATAAAACCTTGGTTTATGTCATGATTATGACAGGCAGGTTGATCCATAATACTCGATTTTTCTGTCCATTCATATTTTAAATGCGATATGCTATTTCATTTTATTGATATTAACGGATCTTTAGTCTGCCCAATATACTTCTAGTCACAATCACTACAACTAATTTCATATTAAGCACTTTTTTCCAAATTTGATATTTTATCCTTGGGATTAACCTACAATTGATTTAATGTATAGTTGAATTTATGAATCATTTTAGAACCCACTGTATTGAAAATTTCTTCCCATCTTTGTAAAAACAAGATTGAAAGATTCCAGGGCAATATTGAGTAAATGTAGTAAATCGAGTAAAATTATTAATTAATGTGTCCAATAATAAATTGTTGGATGCATTTGAAAGCTTAAGTTTAAATAGGGACAAAGAGCCTATTCGTTACAGCCCACTTTATAGTTTAGTAGTTAAATAACAAATGAAAACATTCCCGCCAAATAGGTTTTTCCGCAGGAAGATTTTTTTTGCGGGAGAAGGTTCATTGGGTATAATTAGTATAATAATATAATTGGTATAGTTTACCTCCAGTCTCTGAAGACCATAACTTGGTTGTCGAAACGCGCATTAGACAGTGTGGTTGTTGTTGGTGTAGGGGTAGTGTAAACAGTGTGTTCAGTATGAATGTCAAAATTTAGATTTTCAAGAATTGTTTGAGGATGGTACACACATGAGTAAGTGAAGAAGAAACATGTTTGAAAGCCTCAAGAATTTCAAATATCTCTTTAGTTTGTATCTAACATCAGGTAGGCAACAGAGAAATACTTCTAACATGCTGATAGGAAACTCCTGTATCAATGTTGTATCTCAGAAAGAATTAAACCTATACAAATGATTATGGTTTTGACTAAATTGCACTGATTTTCGGTATTTATTGTCCAAAAAATGAATAATACAATACTTATGGAGTCAGTTTGTTGACTTTTTAGAGTTTAACAACATTTTCGCGATGTTGTTCGAATATTTTCTTTTCTTTCAAAACTGGTCATATAAACACGGCTGCCTTTGAACCCAACTACTGCATTTAGAGGGTATCTGTTGGTAAAAACTCTTTTGCAAATTAAGTTAAGCAATTATTTCTTGGCATATTGTTTTAATAAGAATATTAAAAATATGTGTATAGATGCGGATTTCACGCTAATATAATATTTTAAGTCCACAGTAATTCTCATGTTTGCAGTAAACTCTTGCTTTGAGGTAGTCTCATAAGGAAATCTATGGGTGTCAGGCGGATGAACTTGGAGGTCGCGGAATTTTCTCAAAGTGACCAATCGATTTGCAAGGAAAATATTTAATGTTGAATCAAAATTCAAGTTTGAAAAATCAAGTTTTTTGGTGGAAAATCAAGTTTTCCGCCAAAACCGTAGGTCTAAGAAAAAAATGTTATTGACACTTTTCAAAGAGCATAATCTAAGGAATGAAATAAGCTTTAAAACATTTAATTTGGACGTACGGTTCCAGAGATGTGACGGGTCAAACGCAAACGTAGGTTTTCCAACTTCAAGGTCGAAATTTTCCAAGATGTAAAACGGGGAAACTTTGAGGAAATTAAGGGCATACTCAGGGCATAGAGTACTATATATTAAGACAAAAATATCTTTTTTTCGGCACTTTTTCTTTTTGGGTCTCTTTAACTTTACTGAGCTAAATTGTAGAAATATAACGATTAGACTTGACATGTTGAATGAAGTGATATATTAGAATATTTGCTGAATTCATTAAAAACTTAATTCAAGTTAATTAAAAATTTTATTATATAGAGAAATAATAGAAAATTAAAAGAATAAGAATTAAATGTACAATTGATGTTTTTAAGAATATTTGGCCTTGATTTCGTGAACAAGACGCTGCATTTCATGCGATCAAGGACCACAAGCCTATTGGAAATGGGAACTTTTTGGAGCTGGGTTATTATTGAATTTTTTCGATTAAATACCAAAGTCTGCATAAGTCAAGCAACGCTTTCGAAAAATTGGCATAATTGCGGCAATGCTTATTAAGTCAAGCAACGGGGTCGAATAAGATTGAAAAGAAGCATGATCATGCCTCAGACAGTTGTGTCTGTGTCATGTTAACACGTGCTCGTCGAGTAGACACATCAAGAAAATTTTTCTTTGTTACGTCGTATCTGCGTACGAACGTGGATTACGGAACTATGTTTACCAAATTTCAACTACAATTTCTAAATTCGCCACTACCAAATCGTTCAACAATGTGGAATACATACCAGAAATTTTGAAAAACGAGCTCTGTTACCGATGAGCCGCGTTCCGGACGACCGGTATCTGGAACAAGTAACGAAAATATAGAAACAGTGGCGCTGGCGTTAGCTGAGCAGCCGAATCAATCTGCAGTGCAGAAGAAGAAGCAACCTTTAAGCTAAATGGTACGGTCAATCGGAATAACTGCGCGTACTGAAACAACCAAAATTCTTACGTCTACAATGAGGAAGAATTAATCCTGGCTGAGGTGTGTGTGTGTGTGTGTCTGCGTGGAAAGATATCCATACTTTTTTACATGGGCAAATGAACAACGATCCAACATTTGCGAACATCAGTCATTTCATGTAAGACGGAGCTTTGCAGTAACACGCGTTATGTGTGCGGGAGTAACTTAATGTAACTTACAATAAACTGCTATAGACATCAATTTGAACACTTATAGTAACCTTTTATCGATTCCCTTGTGTAATTTGTTTTAATTATTACATTTTGACGCTGCATTTTTTTCTCTTGATGCAAACTTGTTGTTGTCCATAGCTACAGCCACCTGCATTTAAAGCAGGTTGTTTTTTTGTTGTTGTTTGCTTGGTAAGATAGCTTAAACCTTTTTTTCCACGCCAGGCTAGCTCATAGGATAAAAAAAATAACATATTCTTTCACAATCTTCGGGTGTTTTCTGGTAACAAGCCTCTACTATTTTAATGAATTCTCCTCGTATTAGAAAATCTCTGTATTTCTGTTATCAAGGGATAATTTGATGTGGCTGGGAAGGGGACATTATTGTTATCTTTGTGTTAATTAATCATCAATAATTTAGCGTTAAAATTCAATATACTTCTGGTAACATAATCATATTGAATGCTCAGTTGAGATCTTTGTCAGTTTTGCAACAAAAGTTTCTTCATTTCCTTGAAAAAACTACTACTAAACGTAGTCGTAGTATTCTTTGGAATGGTTGCTGTTTCTGCTCCATTTGAAAGATAGATTCTTTGTCAACTCGAGACATTCTTGTGATGAAATTACGTCTACAGAAACGGTCAATAGTGTTTTTTACGAAAAACAACTTTATAACTGCTATAACAAGTAAGGTATTTCTCATAGCTCACTCAACCTCAAGACTCTATATTGCTCTATGAGAAATATCATTTATCACGTCAATTTGCTCACTTCATATTTATATGGTGAATTAACAAAATTCGGCAAAAACTTAGTTGACTCTATTTACCTCTAAATACCTACTTAATGATAAAACTCAAATTAAAGTTTTTGTAAACTCTTTGGGTCTACCCTATTTTGCATATAAAGGATCGAAAATATATGCAATTTTCTTTCATTTTCTTATTTTTTTTTACGCATGTGACCTGAGTTCGAAAGCCACACATTCAACTTCTTTTCGGTTGTTAAAAAACCATATATCGTATAAATTATTTCATTATTTACAAAATTCTATACAGTAATAGAATAATTGTGAAATTCATTCAACGTTTCTCAAAGAAAACATGAAATATGAAGAAAGGCAATCCTAACCTAACTAATTTTTTTCAATAATTTTGAAAAATTGTGTAAATTATGATAGTGAATTGTTTTTTATTTATTCAAATTTTCAGGTTTTGTATGTGCATACTTTCCAAGAAAAAATTTTGATTGTCAACCTCATATCTCATTTTTATTCCATATGTACCGTAATAATAAACAAAATAAAATTTATTGTGAACAAAAATAAGGTGGACGTCATTTCCAAATAATAGTTTTTCAATTCTTTAGATAGTTTTTATTCTGTAATAATTTTTATGCTGTAATAAAATTCAAGAAGTATTATTGGGAAAAAATTGTTGTTCAAAAGAGGAGGAATAATTGATTAATATTGCTTCATTTGTACACCTTTGATCCAGTCCCATTGCATTTATCCATTTTTATTCTTTTTATCAAACTGATCAACAATATCCAAACAACTAATGATCTTGCATCTTGTTATTTGACACTAAAATATATGAGGAAATAAAAACTTTCTATATTAGCTTCAAATTATTTCAAATGCGTAACTCTTCTCACCACTGTTTCAGAATCTTAAAAATCAAAACACAAATAATAACATAACTTTAAAGTCAAGCGACACTCACTGTTTTCTAAATGAGTACACAAATTATTTGAAAACAAATCAAAATGATTATGTGCACCTGGAACTTTCTGAGAGAATTCATCAAATTCTAATGATTCGTTGTTTTATAGAACTACATATTTTGTTTCACGTAATTCGAAAAATGTAAATTTCAAGCCATTAAGCTAAAATGATGTTAACGCTAGTTCTCTTTTCATTGTGATAGAGGAAAATGGTAATGAAATATTTTTTGATAAAATTATCTGAAAAACTGGAAATGGGAGAACTCTGTAGTGGAATTGGAGTTAACTCGGTAGAAAACAGTCTAATGAGATTGAAAATTTGTTGATTTGAATAATTTTCAGTGTTGTGTAGTAATTTTACAGTTTAATCATATTACTTTGATATTAAAGTGAAAAATTGAGATTAAATTGGATACTAATTGATATTTAAGAAAAGCTACTCTTAAGAAAGTTGTTGTTCCTTTCTTTTGATTGATATTTATAGTATAATTTATAAAAAAATTGTAACTTATATCAAGCAGCTTCCACTAAAGTAATTTTACATTTTTTCAGATTCTGTTCTATTTCTATTCGGCGTCTGACATTTTTTTATGTAAAAATAAGGCTCAAGAGGGTAAACCCTATTGTACTCGAGTAGTTCAAGTGGTGCCTGCCTTATGGAGGTGCCTGAGGATATTTATCTTGAGCTTCTGTGGGCTGCAGTGTTCGAGAAAGACGTGCTTTGGTAGCTGATTCCACAGGTTTCCACTTCTCCAAAGAAATGACATAAATTGACGTTTTGGGCATTTGCTAGCGAACTCGGTGCTTATGAGTCACGTCTGCCTAACGAATAGGTCTTGCAAATACTGCTCTAGGTGTTATTATGCTGGACAACTCGTAAGAGCATTTGCCGTGGTAGTATCGGTAAAACAGTCAGGTCGGCAACCGTATGCTCGGTATTCCCCATATTTCTTGTCAAGGGTGTACCAAATTTTCATATTAATAGACTCGTAACTTTAATTGTATTACTCCGCACCACACTTTATGAAAATATTATGTAGATAAGGACGCAGTTTTCCCTTTCTAATGCTTCCTTTATACATTTATTTTTTAGCCGATTCTATGAACTTCTATATTTTTATCACATGATTCTTCGACTCTGTTTTACTTTTTTATTTTTACATCTTAGCGATCATCACTAAAAATATATTTGCATATTGTTGTGTTTAGTTTGCGATTTCCCGGAAAGCAGGTAGTTGGAGTGAAAAATAGATGTATAACTTTATGTTATGTAAATATAATTTTATATGTGATTATGCAAAATATTCATTAAACGTGAAATGCTTATCCAGAACGACTTAGAGCAAAAATTAACCATCTTTACATTTATGTCATTTTGAATTTTTCACACTCATTATTTCAATAATTTATACAAAATATATAACAATGCTTGATCTTATTCACTTAAAAAGTGATTTTTGATATTGTTACACTTTTATATATATTTTTACATTTTAATACGATCATAATTTCAGACCCCGATATAAGTCGATTTAGATATGTCATATTTTGATAAAGACTGAAATAAATCGAAACGTCAATATTGTATGCTTTAAAACGAAAATTTAATTGAAGGAGAACTGAAGTTAAGATGATTTACCAAAAAAACATCTAGAAGAGGTCTGAAAAGTACGGAAATATGTGAAGCTAATTATGAGCTCCCCTATACGCCTTTATTTTATGTCGATTATTATGCAGCACACTGTATATTGCAGCTTTTTTTCTGTTCATCATTTTTTCATCAAAAATTTCCAATTTTTAATTCTCGATCTATCATAATCCTTAATAAAATGCAGATACTTGAATGACTAGGGGTAGTACATTATTCCTTGTAAATTGATTCGTATTTACTAATATAGAGAGGCTTGTTACGTTAATGGTATATTTTTTTCAGGAAAATCAATGTGATTGAAAGAAGAGGGAAATTGAGTAACTATTAAGAAATATCATTAAAGGAATCTGCCAATACCAATAATGAAATTTTTCGTAAAAAAGTCAAGATTTGATACTTTTGCTTTGTTGCCAAATCACTCAAAGCTGCGAATAGAATTTTATACCAAACATTTGAGCGACGCTAAATTGAAGATTCCTACTGTTTTATATCCTTAGGATTTTAGCGAGGAAGTCAATAGTTGAGGATACAATGCTCAAATTAGTTTAGTCGGTCAATTTATCACAGCAGGATTGGTATATAATATGATGCAGATAAGAATAGCCCGGAATCAACTGTCTAGATGATGAAATAGAGAACTTGCCAATTGTCAATAAAATACCACTGTCAGTTGTTTGTATATATTTTATAAAAGTACATCAAATAAAATTAAGTTAAATTATTTACTGTTTTTATAAATACAACCTGTCTTCTTGACATCATATATCCATTATTACTATTTTTATAGTCTATTTCAGAAAGGTATAGAGTAATAAAATGAGGAATTCCGCCCAGTTCAGCTCAATTTCGGTATCGGCCGTAGGTGTAGGTCTTGAAATATTGTGTAAGGATTACTTAGGTAAGAGTTACGTTTTGCGTTTAGCAAATACCGTTAAACCTTCTATTAGTGCCTATGTCTAATTCCAACCCTATTTCAGATTCAGCAACAACCATGCGCCGTAAGGGCAATGGTGCCTTACCCAAATTTTTTAGACCTTTATAATAAGTATATTTTCTTAGTTTAACGTATCAGTATTTGCTGTTAGCAGTAAATAGTCCTCACAGTATTATAAGATTAGTAATAAAATGGCGACATTTACACCAACGAAAAGACGTTCCAATAATTCTCCACTATCAATGAATTTTAAACTTATTTTAAATGAACATGATTGCATAAAATACGACTACCG
The DNA here is from genome assembly GCF_026250575.1 of Diorhabda carinulata. Classification (NCBI taxonomy): domain Eukaryota; kingdom Metazoa; phylum Arthropoda; class Insecta; order Coleoptera; family Chrysomelidae; genus Diorhabda; species Diorhabda carinulata. Next base: position 4,713,150 of record NC_079473.1, on the reverse strand, counting down.
AAATTTACTGTACAAGAAACTGTCGAACGATGCTCTCGAATAACTGGAGATAGAAAGTCCACCGTTTTTAAATTATTGCGGGAGAGAAAGATAGCTGGGCAAGTGGAATCTCCCAAGAAAAGTCCAGGTAGACCAGTAAAAGTCCTTGATGAAGACGCCAAAAGTGTAATTCGAAGAAAAGTTCACTATTTTTATTTCAAAAAAGAAATACCCACCTTAGATAAGATTTTAATGGAGCTTGGCCAGGATGACAGTATTCCGTTAATAACTAAAAAACTTTTGTAGATCACTTTGAAAAATTTGAATTTGGATTTTGGTTTTCTGGCGACGAAAATACTTAAGAAGTATGAAGCAGTACAGAACAGAGCAGAAGAAAATCTTTTATCTTGATGAGATGTGGATTATTGAAGGAACAGTACTAAAAATGTAACAAGACAAAAATATAACCAGTGCTCGCCGAGTTTTCATGGAAGGTCTGTATAAAGGCGCCTTCAGGTAAAGGAAAAAGACTAATAATCGTCCATATTGGAAGCGCAGAGGTATTTTTAAAAGAAAGTTTGCTAACGTTTCAGTAGTGCCATACGGGAGATTACCACGAAGACATGGATTCGGATGTTTTTCAAAACTATTTTGATGAAATGATAAAATATCTTCCGGCTGATTCAGTAGTAAAGTATAAATCAGCTAAGAAAAAGCCAGACGCGTCATAACTGACAAAGTCCGCAATAATTTCCTTCTCTCTTAGGCCCATCCCATTTATGTGACTGTGGCGTTTTTTAGGATTGTTTGGTATTTTTAATATAGAAATGCAAGTGCTAAATAGATTGGCAAAGCTGCACTACTGCCTCATGGTCTAAATCAGAATTCGAAGGAAAATCGTCACGTAACCATGGATCTCTTACCATTGCGAGTCCCTCTTCGATGTTGCCAAGCCTTTACTTGGGAAAGAAAGTACGGTAATATAAATAATTTGACAAATCGTAATCTAAAAATGGTATCAAAAAATTGTTAAGCCGGGTCTAAATCTCACCTAAATTATTCTGTTGCGTAGCATTCGGCAACATGTCTTGCGATTTGTGATTTGTGTCAAGTGTAAACGTAGTGATGCGCACATTTTATCACACGCTATCCGACAGTTGTCAGTTTTTCAACGAGCATCAAAGGATTTGCGGCACATAGTGATGTATATGTGAACGTACTAACTGCAGTCATGCAAATTAATGGAGGGAATTTACTATTTATTCCAAATTTGGTTTTTCTTGCTCTGTGTTGTACTTCTTTTTGTGTTTTCAGTACCTCTTTTAATGCTTTTCTTATTTATACGATTTCTATTCGTGTAGTGAATTAATAAACAATGTCTATTACGTTCTTAATTTATTTAAATATTATACACTACACTAACTTCAAATAAATTATTTGAATTCTTCGATTATATTATATAATTCATTCTGTTCACAATGACTATTTATTTTAAACTAAACTACTCTGCATAAACTTTTTATATATCCCAAAATAATTCTAAGAACTTCTAGTAAATAAAGAAATAAAACAAATGAATAAATATACTTTCTAGAAATTATTCAAAAGAAACAACGTAAATAAATCGCCTGTTAAAATAAAAAGTAATATTGACTGAATATATCGACTTTAATTAAAATTGAGTGCTGTAGCCTTCAGCAACCTTTAAAGGCAACTTATATTGAATTGAACGATTTTTTCTCATGCTAGCTTGCGAACACTGGAACAAGGTGTTCTACATAATTATGAGACACATTGAGAAGATAATGCTGCGTGAAAATGTATTATTTCTCTTCATGACAACCCTTTTGGAACGTGTGTAAACAGTAGATTTTAATCAGTATCATAGCTTTTAATTTTAAGCTTCTCTCACTAATCATATAAAATCTGTATGATTTTTATACCAAAAAATTATCACAATCAAAAGAATTAAATAGCAACGGTTCAGTAGATAATTTCGTTTCCATATTGAGAAGCATAGCGCAATAAATCTGTGATAAATGATGCTAGCATTAATAAATTTTAATAACAACAAACTATTTCAAACTGCTTCGAACTATAAATCACGAGTCTGTGTACTACAAGCTATTATATATTTGCATAGATTTTACTGGTACAACATTGAAGATACCGGTGTTATAAAAATATGTGGTATAATTCATGATACAGGTTACGAACATTTAAAAAAATGTTTTACTGATTCTAAATTTTTTTATTTTTTTTATTGTCTCAAATCATTATGATAATAATAATAATGCGCAGCAGATAAGCGTCCAATCAATTATTTTTTCGATATAACAACATCGATTATTTACTGATATCTACATGGAGTTTAGACTATTTAAGTAAAGATCCAACATATCAAGAAAGGCATTTTCATAAAAGGATATTCGCAACTATCCAACGGAGACAACGTACAGACGATGGAAAACGGAGAAACTAACAAATACCTGAGATTTCAGCAGGATATTTGGCTACTAGTAGGCAAAAGCTAAAATTTAGGATCAATACATAAAATGAGTAAAATTATTTAAGAGGTCCGAAGTAAAAACAGGCAACTCAGTCCAGGCAATCAATACTTAAATCACGACTGTTTTGACGTACTCTTTTCAAATCATGAAATGGACAAAAACAGTTCTAAAAGGAACTTAGAGATTACCACGAACAATGATAATGAAGAACAGTAACTACAATCCGAAGTCATCCACTATTAGAACATCTCATCGAAAAGAGGGTGGAAAAGGCTTGATGAATCTTGTCATCCTACTCTATCGACAGGTAATGAAACTACGCGAATTATTGTACAGGAAATCAAAAATCTCAGCCCTACATCGGAATATATTCAAGGCGAAACGTTGCCTCACGAGAATCTGACTTCAAATCAGTATTAGACATTGTGAAGCTGGAACAATGGTCACAAAAGGAATCACCACTATCTCGACTAGCCTCATATTGACAAAGGAGCTTCAAACTGAAGACTTACTAGTGGATCTTCGTTTCTAGAGAAATAAGGATTTATGATGGCTATCTAGAATCAAGTTACACTAATAACTATATTAAGAATTGGGATTACCAATAAACAACTTTGCCTACAACCATATAGATGCCTAATATTTTGATACTTTGTAACCGTGATTGGTGAATGATACCTGCTCTATGCTATGTAGAGCAGGGCTTCTTAAACTGTGGGTCGCGAACCCCCTGGGGGGGGGGGGAGACTATTGAAAAAGGGTCGCAAAGATCTGATACTTTTCAATCATTATAAATAAAATTTTAAAATTAGTATACACACTACGTACAAATATAAATACAAATAAAAATCATACAAAATACTATTTTTTGAAAAAAGTGGCAATGCAAAACTGTTATGTAGGGCCTATAAATGAAAATTTGGAAATAGCATTTAAAATAATAAATACAACGCGCTCCTCGATTTTCAACTGAACGTTCGACATTGATGTCTGGCCGCCGGCGTCAGTGTTTGCAAGTGATTATAAGTACCCAGACGCCGCGTCGCCTTACAGCTTACACATACAATACGGAAGCATAATTAGGGTTGCCATCTCTAAATTTTGGAAAACAGGACAAAACGCGTGAAAACCCCGGATTTTAGAGTCCGAAAGCCGGACATGTCAACAAGATCTTTTAAACATATTCAATGTAAAAAAAAAAAAGTTAAAAATGTTATAAATCACCTTTTTTACTCATTCATTATTTTAACAAAACAGAATCATATTACAAATTGACAAATTGTTAATATAAATCAGCTATTTTAATTCTTGAAATAAGAAAACAAAACCTTATTAAAATATTAAACAAAAACATATATTTAATGAATTAAAATATTAAAAGTACCTACTTAGACCATTCTAATATTCAGTCTTACAATTTTTGAGGTAACTCTTTTAGCTATAGTTCTATAATTATTATCTGTTTTACTTTTTATCAGCAGTCATTTATATAACAAAATATACTTATTCTAGCAGAATATAAACTAAATGCAGTCTTCTTAAATATTAAACAACAAAACAGAACATTTTTAAAGTTTAGACCTACATCAATGTAAGTTACATTAATAAAATTTTAAATCAAAATAATCAATCCTATACTTATTTTCATCAACTTAAAGTTTTGATCAACAACCATATTTTAAATAGTTTTTACCTACTCAATGAAAACAATCATAACTTTAACTACAAAAATAAAAAGCAATTATTGCACTCACAACACGATTTGTCTATCTAGCTATTAAAGCGTTTTCCTCAGCCTCTTGCCTTTTTACTTATCAGTTTTTTTGTATTTATCATTTTTTCCGATAGCTTTTAGAATATCTTCCCTTTTTAAAAGTAACTTATAAAAATCAGTGCAACTGTATTCTTGGAAATTGAATTTAATTTTAATTATTGAAGAAATTGTTTCTACGCTTAGTAAATTTCTTTCTTTAGTCCATTGTTGTGTAATTAATGAGAATACCCTCTCCACGTTGGCATTATGCGCTGGAATGCAAAAAAAATATTGCGCAATTTTCAGCAATTTCGAATATAAATTCACATTTGGCGTTTTAAAAAATTTTACCCAAAATTGATTGGATTTTAAAAGCTTATCTTGTTCAGTTAAGTTTTTGCAAAAAGATCACTTTAAATTCGTCAATTAATTTTGCGTCGTCAATGTCTATATTTTTATCTTTTAAATAGAGGACAGTGTCTTCAATAAGAGTCCACTCTGTGTTGTTATTAATTTTCGGCAAAAACATCCAATCAAATTTCTCAAATTGTTTTAAAGGTTTCATCCATTCTTCAATATATCTTTTAATTTCATTGTAGAAGTCATGTGTGCATTTTTTAAACTCTTGTTTCCTGTTTTCATCTTCTTTATTTATAATACTCTGAACGTTCAGCGGCACAAAATTTTCCTTAATTCGGTCTTCTAAACTTTTTGTTATGGAAGAAAGTATGCTTTTTGTTTCAAGAATTGAATTATCACCTCTCTCTGTCTGTATTTTTGTGCGAATGGTGTGCATAATTGAGTGTATAAGGAACAGGTATGCTTCCGAGAGAGGATTTTCAAAAAACTGTTTAATTAAAACAGGTGGCTGAAAAGAATAAAATAAGTACCTAAAAATATAGTCAATAGAGAATTTCAATAAATAAACAAAGGGATAAAATTAAAATTGACTTAATATTATTATATTTTTGGATAAAAAGTAGCTAAGTACCTACTTACTGGGGATATAATCATACATAATTTATGCAATTTCAACCTAATCTGTTCGTGTAAAAAGGTTACAAAAATAGATAGACTTATTTTCATATGTATAATCGAAATGTGGATAGCATTCAGAAGAGCAGTGTCGCACTACCTGTAAAAATTAAACTACGATATTTAAGAAAAATATTCTTTGCTTACCACATGTACCTACGTAAGTTCACCCGCTTAACTGGAACGACGCGATATCTGCATTCGTCAAACCGTCGCTGCGGAGTGCGGGACGCGCGTCGTGAATTCGAACGAACGAACGGCGGACCGCAGCTACCACGACGGGAGGGGTGGGGGAACGGTGAATATACTTGGTCCGTCGGTTGATCGTGGTGTGCGAGCATAGATAGTGCGTGACTCGCGGGCGACACAATTTTTTTTAAATTTTCTTATTTAAAAACCCGGTCTACAAATGAAAGCTTCCCCGGACGGTCCCCGGATGCCCTCTAAACTAGGACAAATCCGGGGAAACCCGGACGGATGGCAACCCTGATCATCATATACAGGTAAATATTTTAAAGAAATCGTTGTGGGTATTGTTTTATCAAATTTCCAAAAATATTACCTGATGGACAATTCACAGACATTACAAAACAAACTTCCAGGCCCAGTTCAGACCAAGTTACCATAGTTAAATAGGTGAATATGTTAAAGTACGTACAATTATTATTAGAGACCAATTTGGTAAATAAGAAATCACTCTCCTTTACCTGAAAATCAAATATTTGTAAACTACTTCCAGTAGCTTGTTTACACCATATTCATCAACATAAAACATTGTGGTGTGTACATGAGCATTTTCAAATACACACAAGTACGTATATATTAAGTTCAAAAATCTGACATCAATAAGATGATGAATATGATGGCAAAATCAGATGAAAGAATACGTCATGCAATATCAAATTACTTAGTTAAAGGTGTAGAAAATGTGAAAAAATATTGTACATACCTTCCATGTATCTTTTTAGTCAAAATTTAGTTCATTACTTAAACTATATTTACCCAATCTTCATCTATAAAACTTAAAACGTAAGTAAGTTTTCCAAATAGATACAAATTCCGTTCCTATCATTATAATGAATTCCGAAGTTCGTTTGGTTTATTCTGACCTTGGACCTATAAAAAAGATGACATAACTGGCATGCTTGAATATAATTTAAGCCAACTTACAGTAAACCTCAATATTGTCAAATTTTACAATTAATGTTTATTATCTGGATGCATGTTACGTTTCAAAAATATTTATTTATACATCATAATATTAATAAAAATCAATAAGAATCTGGCTCTAGTTCTCACTAATTTTGGTTCATGGGCAATATTTTTCACAATTGAACTAAACAAAGATCAAGAAAATAATTTTGGTGGGAATGTTTATAAAAAATATAAGCTAGGCAACATTGCTATGTATCTGTATTCGTATGTGATAAAATGGCTGCCTTTGTTTACTAAATACTGAGAAAGCATTTTGAATAGATTTGTTCAAGTGAAATATTTTTGAGTGTTTAGATATGTTTCAAGTGACATTTTTTATTTTCATTCCGTAGGTGAGTATAAGTGGCGTAACGCAAACTTATTTGTTGATAAATCGATAACTTTTTACAATATAAAATTGTAGATTTCGTACGAAGGTAAAGCTAGCTGCATTGAAATACCATTGTTGCGCTCATTTTAAAGCAGACGATTTTGAATGGAAGAAAATCCTGGAAAAATATTTTTGAAAAAGAATGTGTAACTGATAAAAGAATTAGCTTATTTACAGAGAAAATTGTTTTCAGGCAAAAAGTTATGTTAAATTTGGGGATATTAAACCGGGTACTTCTTAGCAGTGTTTAGACTTAACATCTGAAATGTATTTATTGTCTGTTGGAAAAATATTAGGTTAGGAAAAATGTTGTTGCATACTTATTGCATATTTTGTAGTTTACATCAGTCTAAAAAATCCGCTTCATCCAAATTTTCAGAAATTGAATTGTTCTTATAATGTCATTGGTATCGAGGTTCCAATAAAGCAGGAAACTTTGTAGGAAATCTCATCAGTTCAGATTTCGGTACACCGAAGAAAGTCAAGAAAATATGAGTATTCTGAAAAATACAGTGGCTCTTCAAAGCAAAAATTTTAAGCGACTTCATAAACTTGATCAAAACTAGGGTCTAAAGTAAATTCCTCAAAATCTCTGGTATCTGTTCTAAAAGAAATATCTTCAATTATGAAAAATGCCAAAACAACTTTGTTGGTAAGTTCTTTGAGTAACAATTTCCTCATAAATTTATTAAGAAATGTGTTTTAATAACTATTGTGCTTCATTTAAATAAAAAACACTTATTTGGTGTTTGATGAACTTTGATTGAGAGCAAAATAACTTCCCTCTAGTCTCAAATAAAAGTTTATCTTCTAAAATGTATACAACCAAACTTTTTATTTTTAGGCTTCCATTCCAGGCAGCACTAATGAAATTTTTAAAAGAATGCTGAAAACAAGAAGTAAAGAAAAGTATTCTCTAGAGTTAAGGTCGTTTGCTGTAACCTTAAGTTTAACCAATAGCATATAATCAATTCCATCAGATATCAAAGTGCGGAGCAAAGAAGCTTTAAGTGCTCTAAACACAATAGCTAAAGAATTTTGTGACAGGGAAATTGTATGCAATTTGATTTGGGATGAAATTTGCAACAAGAAGACAGATTGACTGGAGAGGAAAAAATTTACAGGATATGTCAACATTGGAACAAACGTGAATACTGATGAATTACCCGAAGCAAGAGATCTGTTGGGTACTTCTTTTTGAAAGGACTTTGTGGTAGCGAAAAAGCTAATTTGGTAAAAAAGTGCCGCGAATTTATGCGTGAAAGTTGGGTAAAAGTTTTGTCAATTATATTTGATAATGCCATGGCCAATTGGCAAAGGGTTAAGTCTTTAGGGGCAGATTTTTCAAATTTAAATTCCTTAAAAACATTTTTTAACCATCCCATCACCCAAGCAACTTCACGTTAATGAAGGTTGGGGACAAGAATTAAAACAAGTCTTACTTTTCATAAAAAGGAAAAAATGAAAGTTAAATTGGCAGCCCAAATTTTAAGTAAAAGTACAACAGATGTCCTTCTTTATTTATTCAGAACAGATATTAATACATATTTTCATAATGCAGGTGCAATTGTATGTATAAAGAATTTTGAGGGTACCGTATTTCTGAATGTTTTCACACATTTTTTCTTAGCTTTTCAACTCTGTGTCACCGTCTACTGTTATGAGATATATAGAATAATTGTAGATAAGTATAATTTTGAATATGCCTCCTTCTGTTTCTTCTTTTAATTTTGTTAGTACATAACTTCTTTTTCCATCGATGTATTTTTTATAGATTATCTTCTAATGCAGAAGATCAAAATTCATTATTTTCATTACTAAAGTGGAGTTTATCACTTCACTCTATCATATTCCTTTTTTTTTTTCGTGTTTAAAACTCATCGGATTGATTCCTTAACATATATAGCTGTCATAAAAACTCCTGATCTCATTTTTTACATTGCTGACTTGCTGTACTATTATGACAAAAACTTTTTGTAAATTACTGACATCCAACCCAATTTTACTTTAAAAATTTTTAATTGTTAAACAAGATATTTTCTAAAACGACTCATTTCTCCAATAATTCACTTTATTTTCTTCAATTTTCCTGATTTTCATGTCTTTTCTTATTTCACCTTATAACTTTCACAGTATGAAATGTATCTTAAATATTCATATTATTACAACAATTCATGCGTTTAAAAAAAAGTAAAGAAAAGTAAAGGTGATAGGAAGCTTTTCTTTTTTTATAAACATCGCTAGAGTGTAGATTTTTTAACGATATATAATTTGTTTCGATATCTTTTTGCTAACCAGAGTTGTAATTGGACCATTTCGACAAAATTCCAAGTTGCATTATTTGCGAAATTTATCAATGCAAAGGTGAAAACAATGTAACGGCTTTTTATGATAGTTACTGTGCAGCTAGATTTTTTTTTCATTCTCGCTCAACCATAATAGCTGGAAGTTAAATTGGCAACCCAAATTTTAAGTACAACGGATGTTCTTTATTAATAGAGAACAGATATTAATACATACTTCCATAATGCAGGTGCTACAGCTGAATTTGTTTTAATTTTTAATGATTAATTTGATTTTTAACTCTCGTATTAGATTGGCAAAATAAATATTTTAAAAACCACTTAGTTTAACAACAAAATATATAATTGAATCAGTTTATTATTTTTAAAACTACCTTAATAAATATATTTCGAAATATTTCATTTTCTTTGAAACTGGCTTTAATGGAATCATATGTTTATATTAATTTTTTAAAACTCAATTTTTACCTTTTTCATGGCACTTCTATGTTCGAATAATGTCATGTTTGCTTTCGGCTGCGGGAAAACAATAACAAACTGTCGTTAAGTTTCATCATCTTCTGTGTATGATGAAGCAGATGATTCAGGATACTCGAATAATATATATAGACTCTGGAATAAAATTTAAATACATGGAGATGTGGAATTCGGTGAAGAATATAAAGATAAAATCATTACTCGAATGATGAAAGATTATGAGGAAAGCAGAAGTGAAAGTAATGTGAAGAACAGCCATGATGAGGAAAATGGAGCTGAGAACAAAAAAACAAGAAACAAAAAAGTCAGAAGTGTAAATGAAGACAACAAGGAACAAGAAATAAGGTAATCAAAAAGAGAAAATTATGCCCCATCGCGTCATTTCACAACAAAAACAATCATAATTCATCAAGAAGCTCAAACAATCTTGACAGCACTTTCATCCATTTTATCGCACAGAATGGCAAAAAGTCGGGATTGCTTAGAGCGTGACTTATGAAAATTACAACTTTCACTTCATAGCACGCGCATCATCAGTCGTCAGTCCAATCCTTTTTGTCCGTTTTATTTCGTTATCTGTAATTGAATCATCGAGATATTTAAAAATCTTTTTGGTCAATGATCTCAGTAGTTCGAGAATCACTAATTCCATTTGTTGTATCTTTATTTTCTTCTTAAATTTCGGTAACTGATCTCTTCTAAATCTATATGGAACTTTATATCGTCATTTTCTGATTCTATTTGATTTCGATTGTTTTTTTTTTCAACAGATCACCAGATTCACCATTTTCCTACGGAAAAATTTAGAAACTTGTATATTTAAAATTGATCTTGGTCAAGTGGCCAATGGGATGACAATATGTAATAAAGAATACAAATAGAAGCTAAATGTTCCAGTTAGATTTTGGTATAAGAGTGTTTTAAAACTTTAACCTGGAATGATAGAGACTCTAAATATTCACTCTTCTGAGAAGTTATCCGACTGATCAATGACCTTTTCGACTCTATCAATGTATTTTTTGTCACAATCTGAATAATGAATCTGCCAAAGCCTTGGCAGCTGAAAAAAAACTACAAACTACCCTTTAGAAAGAACATATATTGCCCAAAATGATCAATATATTAATGAGAAAACTGATTTAAATAATCTTAGTGTAATTTATGCATATCTTTCAAATTTGTAAAAAGCATATTCTATAAAAATTCAACGCCACTAACAACTAACTAACCTCACCTAACCTATAAATTTAAACTTCACTTATAAGGACCTAATCTATGAAATTTATTGTCATTTCCATTCGAACCTTTAAATATTCAGCTACATTCATAACGTCCTAACCTATTGAAACTTAATGTTATCCATAAATTTACCAATCAATATTCAACATCATTCACTACAATTTATCCTTATCTAACCTAGAAAAATTCAACGTCATTCATTCAAATTCATAATTCATAACCAATAAAAAATATATGAAAATTTCCTCTTATTTTTTAGTCCTTTTGATATATCCAAATGTTCTTCATTTTAGGTCTCTTCTGTTTCAAAATTAGTTTTTTTGATAGTTTTTAAAAGAAAGATAAATTTTGACGTTTCACCTTTCAAGTCAATAAAAATATGATATTTACACTGACAATTTGCTTATTTATATTGATTTATAAATCACATTCATCATGATTATCAAAATAAGTATAAAATCAACTTAGAGCTTTGTTCTAATAAGAAGAATTAATTTTTCCTTGGTTTCCACATCTTAAATATATTAAATTTATTAGAATTTACAAAATAGAGCTATAAATTTTACTTAAATTATTTACACCTCTTTTATCATTTATAGCTTTTTCGTTTGTATGAATGTAAACCATTTCTAAAAATTCTCTTTTCGTGTATTAGATTCAGTTTCAAGAATTTTTGAATGTCTATAATTGAATTTATCTTTTTTTTTGATATTTCATTGTTCGTTAATGTAGTTCTATTTTTTTATCGTATTGATGACCTCTTAGTTTATTCTCTAAATACTGACATGTTTGCCCTATATAGACAGCGTCACAATTAGTACCAGGCACTTGATACGTATATAATATTACTTCTTTTGTTTTTTGGTGTTTTCGATTTCAATTTAGTGAAATATTTGGTTATGTTAGTAATGTATTATGTCCTTTACGACTAATAATATCATATTTATTGAAATAATTCGATAATTGTTGAGAAAGTCTTTGTACATATGGTAAAGAAAAATGTTTTATGTTTTGTTGTTTCGTTTCTGTTTTGTTTTTAAATTGATTGTAATATCTGTTTATACTTTTCTTGAATATATTATTTATCATTTTTTCCGGATAATTATTATCCTTCAATGAAGTTTTTGCTTTTTGAATAGCTAAGCATCTAAATTCAGGATCTGATAGTTGGGTAGATCTATCAGCTAAACTTATTATCACTGATCTATTTTGTGACATAGGATAACAGGAATTGAAGTTTAAATATCTTGAGGATCATGTTGGTTTCGTATACCATTCTGTTCTAATGTTATTGTTAATTTTATATAATGTGACATCAAGAAAATTGATTTCATTATTTTGCTCAACCTCGATTGTGAATTTTTTATTTATGTTTTCAATTTGATTCTTTGGTACAGCATGAAAAATTAATTTTTTTTATTAGAACAAAGTTCTAAGTTGTTTTTATCCTTATTTTGATATTCATGATGAAGGTGATCTATAGATCTATATAAATAAGCAAATTGTCAGTGTCTATATCATATTTTGATAGAGTTAAAAAAGCTGAAACCTCAAAATTTATCTTTTTTTCTCAAAATTTTAAAACAGAAGAGACTTAAAATGAAGAGCATTTAGATGCTTTAATATAAATCTAAAGGACTAAGAAATAAGAAATTAATGATTAAAAACTTTGACAAGCTTTGATAATATCAAAAATCACCGTCCTTACATCTTAAATATATAGTAGTAGTCAATTAAATTATTTGTATTTTTAATAGAATTTACAAAGTAGTGCTATAAATTTTACCAATTCCATGCATAAACAAAATATTGCGTTGCCATAGCAACGGACAATAACTTATTAGAAGTGTCAGTGTAAATTTTGACGTCAAAAGATGTCCAACGATATTATGAAAATCGAAATATTGGAGTATCCAGCCATCATTAAGTACCTTTATTTAAAAAGGGTAAGCAGATTTACGAAAATACACTTAATACCGTTGGTTATTCCTCTATTTTTTCAGCACATTTTTGTGATAGTTGATGACTTTTCCAAATTTGTGTGGCTTTATCCAACAAAATCAACCACGACGAAAGAAGTGACATGTTGTCTTGAAAAATAGCGTAAAATATATCACCTCTTTCGAAAATGCGTGCTGCATGCTTTTTTAATTCTGGGTAATTATACAAATTCTTGAAATATTGTATATAAAATACAAGAGCGTTAATATCATCAACTTTTTCTTTCAAAATACTGTCTGAATGAAGATCTATCAACTTCATTTGCTAATAAATTGGTGGCTGTGAAGCTTCAAAATTGAATGGATTGATGAAAATTGGAAATTCAATTTAGAAACTGAATTACAAATACTAGAAAAACATAAATCTAATAAAATTGTTCAAACTGTCGTCCATGTTGTCTTATAGATTAAACACATACAGTTTCAATACGCCTTAAGGTATTTAAAGTCATCAAAGGTTGCCTTTGAGAAAGTTTCTGAATGCTTCTTCGGTTGAGGCTTGGAGCTCATCTATATTACTATGCCGATTTGCATAAATCTTATGACCACAAAAAAGTCTATAATACTTAATTCCGATGACCTCAGGGGCCATCTGATAAGTCTTTAAATGTTCTCCAACTACCCTTGACTTATTAGCAGGCGCTCCATCTTAGTGGGGAAAAAGGTATGTCCTCCCGCAACTCTGGCATATTTTGTAATATATTTAGGTATCATTGGGCTGTTAAAATACCATCAAAAATTGTATATAGAACTTTAGTGCCCAATACAAAACATGGAATACTAAAACCAAATCGGCATGGTTGTCTTGTATTTTCCCTAGTATATATACTACCCAGCCGCTTGTATGGGATTCATCAGACCATATTACCTTTTTTGCAAAATACAGATGTTCATTAGTTTTGGTTAAAAATTAATTTCAAAATTCCAATCGTTTAAATCGATGGTCATTATTGGACAATTTTAACCGCATACGGTATAAATCTATGCTTTTTTAAAAATTCTTACCTTTTTATTTTTGAGGCTCCTACCTTTTCCTCTATTTTTCCACAGGAACTTTTGGGGTCTTGCTTACACACACACTAAAACATCAATTTCGCCAACCAACATTTTATATGAAATGAAATTTACTGAAGATTAGATAGTGATAGATCAATGTTTTCAGAAAAAAAAAATACTACGTTAAAATAGACAGGGTGTTTCATTTGAAAAATATCAAGTATGTTCCCAATCTTAAAAACAGTGCTCTAAAAATATTTTTATTTTCGTGTTGTATTTCAGAAACAAAAGTAGTTGGAATATTTCTGTTTGTGATTTTAGAAGTTTTACAAAGAAGTGATATAGGATCGGGAAAAGCGACATGCTTATGTCTTTAATAATAGCCGAGATAAACTACAGCCTTAACCAAAATGAGGCACAGTGAACACAAAAAAAACCCTATTCGTTGTACGTATAATTTTTATTTGGACTTTTAATTAAAAAAAACAAACGAATTATTAACACTGAGAATTTATTTGAAATATAAAGCAGACGGATTTGCTCTTAATTCAAATCGGATACTATTTTATCCAGCAATCATAAAATCCTCTTTTGGTAACTTTATTTTGATTCAAGTATAAATAACCTGCTGAAGCTACACAATCATGGCATTGTACAACCTGAATTTGTCTTGACTTTTTATTAATAGTTAAGTACCAGAATAAACTTTACCCCATTCTTACGACAAAGTTGAATATAACCTAGCTTTGTCGCCGTAACCCCCACGTGATGATCTACAATTGATGCAATAATTTATTATATTTAATATAACGGAGATGAACTACTTGAATATTTTCAATTAATAATAAACTTACCTTGATGCCTTGGCACCTCGAAGTTCAATAGAATTGAACCGAACGTCATTTTTTAAAATTTTTATAAATCCTTTGTCACATATAGCTAATCTAAATTAAGTAAATAATGGTTTTCTAGCAGTAAATATTATTGTTAAGTCATGTGTTATAGCCGTAAACACTGTTCTGTTATGAAATAGCTTTAACATTATGACGTCACAACTATAGTGACCAATTGTGACGCGTTCATAGTCACGTGATTTATTTTTAAATTTCATCAATTGTGTATTGTTTATAATTAATTGAAAAAAATAGTTTTTCAATTTTTAGTATGAAATATCAATATTATTAATAAAGTTTTAAAATATATAAAATATGAATAATTTTTTTTTCAAAATACACACAAAATAAAGTAAGAATTGAAATAAGAGAGGAAATGACAATGACGAAAATCATATTAAAGGAGACGAATATTAACAAATTTTAGATACGTACAAATGTGCAAGCAGAGAATTTTAATCATTTTATCGAGTAGTATTAAAAGTGGGTTGTTTGGCTGGGGTACTTCTAATAATACCCAACAAAAATGAGAGATAAACATAATTAAATATTTTTTTAGAATCATCCGTGGTATAAACGTGTCAAAAAACACTCAACAAGTATCAATTAATTTTTTAAGTACGTCAGTTAAGAATATTTATTCTTTTTTGTCAGTCCTAAGATTGGAAAATTGTGCGGGAAAATTAAATACTTTAAAATAATATGAGAATTTTTGTAACATATATGTAAATTTTTAATGCGAATTTACATGAAAAATGCTCCAGCAGTTGAGGTTTTCTTACTTATATATCACACCATCTAGCAAGAAGTAGCAACCACACAAAAGATTTTTGGGATAAAAAATAGTAAAATAGGTAACCAATTTGCTTACTGTCCGATGATATATAGAAAAATTCTTAGCCTACTATAGAACCAAACAAAATTTCAGTGTCAAAATATTTTATTACTCAACATACTACAGCGAACCTGCAACGTCTCTAGAGCTTTAAAAAAAAGTTTCTTCTTACTCTGCAAACTAAACCTCCACAGCTTCTATTACATCCTTGTTGGAAGAAAATTTACGACCTTTTAAACTTTTTTTCAGTTAAGGAAAGATATGATAGTCAGACGGAGCCAAATCTGGTAAATAGGAGGGGTGTTCTAGTAATTCAAATCCTAAATCATGAATTTTTTGCATGGCAACATGAGATTTGTGTGCAGGGGCGTCGTCCTGCAAAAATAAAACAACTTTGGATAGCGTTAATTTTTTCCCCTAGAGTGGTCAGTAATGTCTAATAGTAATCTCCAGTTATTGTTCTACCCTTATCCGAAAAATCAATCATGATTACTGCATGGCAATCCCAAAAAACTGAAGCAAGAACTTTTCCAGCAGATTTTTGGACACGAAACTTCTTTGGTCTTGGAAAACCAGAGTGTCGCCATTCCCTCGATTGTTGCTTTGTTTCTGGATCGAAAAAAAAGAACCGAAGTCTTATCCATGGTAACAATTCGGTTTAAGAAGTCTACCCTCTTCTACGTTTGCACGCTTTTGGTCAACATTCAAACATCTTCAATGGAATTGGAAATTTACTTCTTTTGAAGCTTGCAGTCCAATTTTTTACGGTTGCATGACTCAAAACATTGCTCAGGGACTAGCACGTCCTCCAACGATAATTTCAGCTATAGTAAAAAACGTATGTGGACGTCAAGTTATTCATTTAACTTGGAAGGAGTTGTGAAACAAGAAATTTTCTTTGATAGTAAATGAATAATCAGAAGTAAAACATTTGAATCTGCTAGTATATATGTTAATGATTTTAGTCATTTTCAGGACTCATTTTTGGCTTCAATCAAACTTTCTGTAGCGGATGCAATCTCTTTATCTAAGCATATAGTTAGATAATATGATAGGAGTTGCGACCGATAGTGGAAATGAAATGTTATAGTATAAATTCTGTAGTAGCATTTCTTAACCGAGATATATCTCAATTATTTGTCATAAAGAGCACATGTAATTTATTTAGTTCATAAAAATCCTGCATACATTGCAAACTCGATAGTTGTCAGTGCAAAGTGTCGTCAATACAATTTTAGATCAATATAGGGAATTACAATTAATCTTTACAGATGCAGTATCAAATAACGATCGTCTAGTTGCATAAATAATAACACAAAAATTAAAAGATTCTACAACAGTTATTTTGAAAATTTTTAATATTTCTTCTAAATTTTTTAATAAATAATGCAGTCAGAAGCTCCTAAATTATCCAAATTATACAAAAATATATTTCAGATACTTATACCTATTTTTGATTGTTTCGTTAAAAGAGATTATTTAAATAATAGACCAAAATCCTTATTACAGTTAGATTCAACTAGTGAACAAATTAAATTTCCTAAAAGATCTTCATTAAAAGAAAATAAAATTATTTAATTTCAAGTTCAAAATATTGCATAGAGGAATATTGCACTTCACTTGACATGCAAGTCTGTTGCCATCGCAACATGGCTGCCACTAACCAAAATTATATACTGAAACACCAACACTCACAATTACACTGTCTGACTCGCATTTCGAAAACCGTAATTACACTGTCTAACAGTCAGACAGTGTAATTGTGTTGGTGCAGTAGTGTAAACAGTGTATTCAGTATGAATATTGCCAACGGTTCCAGAAATTCCAACTTACAAAATTGTTTAAGTAAAAGTAAAGTAAACAAGAAAAAGTGGGTTGGTGCATCACAGGCAATAATTACATCTGCGGCTGCCTTGCTTTTGGAGTATGGAGGCAGAAAAAAGCAGCCAGGCGGTGGAGGGCCAGGCCGTGGTTAGATAGAACAAAAAGAAACAATTTAGTTAGAGAGCTAGGTGAAAAAACATTCAAAAATTATTTGAGAATAGATGAAAAAACATTTGAAAAACCCCCGAGAAAAATAAAACATAAGATATCTCAAAAACCCTTGGCAGATCATAAACTCATTGTAACACTAAGATACTTAGCTATAGGGGAAAGTTGAATTGAAATGAATTGAATTGAAAACATTGCAATAGGGAAGTGAATTGAGTGAAAAATCTAAAGAGTTTTTTCACTTTACAAGATATTTTTCAAAAATTTTAGTTTGCAATAGACACTTCTTCTATTGTTTTGTTTTTAAAATGTTTGCTTTCTGTTTCTATAATGATATTCAACAACTAAAGCAGAGTGGCTAAAAATTTTCAAGGAATTTGAATTATAACTATAAGAAATGCAAATTATAATATTTTGAATGTGTAGCAGAAGCTGCTTTTGGTATTATTATGTATTATGGTAGACCTAGAAATGAAGCACTCAACATCTGAAAAGTTACAAATTATTTTAATGACTGAATAATGAATAAAATATGTTGGCAATATTGTTTCAATTTCTAGTTTTTCTATTTTTAGTTTCACGTTAAAAAATTGTTACTTACCTTTATAATGTAATATTGTAAATTAGTTTATTCTACTTCTAGTGTAATATCAAATTTTACTTACTAATGTAATTTTTTTTCAAGGAAAACAAAGCCATGTGAATAAAATAGAATATAAATTAGATATACTTTTATTGAATATTAAGTATTATGAGAACTATTGAAAAAAGGAAACTGTAAAATAAATAAAGAGACCAGAAATAAAATATAATTAGAAATGAATAGTAATTCATTTTTTCTTGCTCTCTTTTTGCATCAAATTAAAGGCTAGAAATTTTGCTATTCAAGTCGTCAAATTAATCTTGATTCTCTTATGTCTCCATTTCATCTGCAATAAATATGGAAATAAATTATTTGTAGTAAAATAGCAATTGAGAGTTTTCAAGTCTTCGATCAACTACCTATCCCTCTGCTGTTATTGTAGTTTTTGTTCCATTAATTAATTTCACTGACCCAATTTCTAGTGAGTAATAATGGCAGATTAAATGATATGTGGATAATATGAGCAGGGGACAGCCTCTTTTTTAGTACTTTTTTAAAAAACTTACTCTGCAAATAAACGATGCTTTTTAGGCTGATGATGAACTTCTTCACTATTCTTTTTTTACTTGGCAGCACTGTCACTGCAGAGGTAAATAGATTTGTGATATTTTCTTTTTCTGGTTCCCCTAATCTACCACCTCTTTTTATTTTGAATGACTTTGGGCCCTACTGAGATGGTGTTTCAGATTATCCTTTTTGGGATAAGCATCCCAAGCTTTCTACATCACTGTACACAATTTCAGGTTCAAGGTTCTGCTACAAAAAAAGAGAAATTTGAAATACTTCTTATTAAATATTTAAGCTAAAAATTACATACACTTTCTGATATACTTTCAGATGCATCACTATTAATTTTTAGATTTAATTTACCTTTGAACACATTGGATGCTCCTTGATCAGTAAATAGAAGGTCTTTATAAAACCACAACTTTGGCAAGTAAATATTATCAGTAGATGCTTCTAACATCTCACTTTATCTTATTTTTAGCTTTTCAGCTACAAACTGGATCCTACGACAGTGAACCTTTTTTAACAACCCTCACAGTGAGATTTGTTGAAATTAAATTATTTATTTCCCTGATGATATTCTCAAAAGGCCACAATCTGTTGTTTATATGTAATAAATCTAAAGCAGTTGTGAAGTATAAGTATAGATGTTATTTTGTTATTATTTGTTATATTTATTAATTGTTGTTTACATGTCCGTGATCTTATGCTAGTGGAGCTCTCTTCATACTTTTACAATTCATTTCAGGCCTGCCACAGGTTTAATTTAAGCACACGACTCTCTACTTTACTACTATGATTAATTATGATATATGTAATTATAATATCTGTTTTAATATATAATGAAATCCATTATTTTTGCTATGAATTCAACAGTCTTGAGCCGACTGTCGAGAAAGATGTAAAAAGATAAAGATGTGAAGGCAAAAAAGTAACAGTATTTATGAGAAAATAATATATAGTTTACTTACTTTTTACAGGATAGTTTATCCATTCTTGATCACAATAATAAAAATATTGGAAACAACAAGAAGAAAATCGAACTAAAGTTGGATTCAAAGATTATATACAGGGTTAGATTTACCACGAGATCGAAAAGATATTAGATTACTTCTATGGTCAACTGATCTGACACTGACATTTGGTTGGTTGTTAAGCAAAAAATAACTAGATTTTTCACTAGAATAGCAACTCGTACGCAATAAAAATGGCACAAAACCGAAGTGTTTGATCTTGCCGTATTTGTGATACTTCTATATGGGCAGTTTCTATAAGTGGAAGACTAAGGATTACAGAATGGTAACGATTTTTCTATCCTTCGAGGCTACAGCTTGATTCTGCGCGCATTCTCAAGCATGGAGTATAGATAAAGTGTCTAGAAAGAGAGAGAAAATGAAAGTTGTCGGCACCGTAACATAGAGACGTTTTTTCATATACCAACTGCCCATAAAGGAGTATTACATATATGCGGAGGATAGAGAAATCGTTGTCATTCTGTCTTCCTTGGTCTTTCACTTATAAAAACTATCTGTTGATTCTCAGATACTTATTGAAGCAACTCTATTCATCATTGTCTATGTTCTCTGTCCTGTGCGCGAGAAAAACAAACTAACAATACGTGACAGCTAGGAGGGTGAACGAGATGAACGAAGCAAGCAACAAACAACGTCAGACGTCAGTAGTGATGGCCAGAGAGCACTTTTTAGACAAATGATAGTGTCTGAACATTTTCTTATATAGAAGTTAATAAATATAAAAACTATCCACGCTATTCATTATTTTAACATGGTAGCAGAGCGTGGTTTGTTAAAAAAAGGTAATTGAATAAGAAGATTAAGTCGATATTTGAAAAAGTAAAAAATTGAAGGTTAAATAGAATAGCTTGAAAGCATGGCCGACAGAAAAGACGATTTTGCTTTGCCGATATTTGATGGTAAAGATTGGACCAAATGGAAATTTAGATTAATGCTAGTATTGGAGAGTAAAAATTGCATAAATGTAATTAATGAAAAAATGCCAGAGGGAATAGAAGAAGAGGCACAGAGAACAAATTGGAAAAGAAATGATGTCAAAGCAAGATCTCTAATAGTACAATGTGTGTCAAATGCTCAACTTGAACTAATTATCAACGAAAAAACAGCATCTGATATGATCCAAAAATTGAATTCAATATATGAACCATCCTCAACAGCATTGAAGCTAATTGCAAAAAGAAAATTATTAGAATTAAAAATGAAAGAAGACGATGATGCTAAAGATTTCTTAACGAGATTCGAACAACACATAAATGAATTACGAAGTACAGGAGAACAAATATCAGAAGATGACCACCTTAATTATCTATTACTTACTCTCCCAGAAACCTATGACAATTTAATAGATATTGTAGATGCATTGCCTCCTAATCAAAGAACTGTAGAATATGTTAAGTCAAAGTTACTCATAGATTTCAAGAAGAATCCAATTAAAGAGAATAATACACAAGTATTTAACTCACGAGCAATAAACAGAGGAAATCATGTAAAAAATTATGATGAACAGAATGGTATAAAAAAATGCTTCAAATGTGGACATATGGGTCATATACAGAGATTTTGTACAAGTTATCGCAATACAAAAGGTCACGGGGACCATAGAGGATCTTTTAGAGGCAGAGGAAGATACAGAGAAGAAACAAGCAGTTCTAACTCAACAGGAAATTTTGCAGATGCACAGGAATACAACTCTTTTCAGGTAACAGTCATGAATTCAGAGAAAGATGTAACGGAAGCGAAAGAAAAAATAACATGGCTTCTAGACAGCAGATGCAGCGATCATATTGTTAATAAAAAGACTTATTTTAACAGAGATAAGAGAATTGAAAAAAACAGTAAACATTAAGGTAGGTGACGGTCATATAATAAAAGCCTTGGCTATAGGGACAATAGTAGTAAATTTTACTGTAGGTGATAAAGAAATCAAAACACATATTAAAAATTGCTATTTTGCACCAGAAATGTCAAAAAACTTATGTCAAAAATAACTGATAATGGCAATAAAATTTGGGCTCAGCAGAATTATTTGAAAATTCTAAACAAAAATGACGAAACTATTGCATTAGCTGAAAAGAGAGGAAACCTATATGAACTAAATGGTAATATAGTTTTAGAAATTGAATCCAATGTTTGTAATGTTGTTAAAGAAAAAGAAAAATGGCACAAAAGGTTAGGTCACATAAATTTTAAAAATCTCTCAATTATGTGTAAAAATAATGTTGTGAAGGTTTACCCAGTTCATTAGAAAATACACTTATTCAATGTGAAACATGTTTATTGTCAAAAATGACAAACTTTAAATTTAACAACAATAGAAAGAAAGCTAAGGATACTTGTGAAATAATACATACCGATGTTAACGGCCCAATTAACCAGCAAGGTTTCAAAGGTGAAAGATACTTTGTATCTTTTATTGATGACTTTAGCAAATTTGTTATGACATATTGTATACAGTCTAAGGATGAAGTTTTTAGTTGCTTTAAACATTGTGTAAATCTAATTCAAAATCAAACTGGCCATAAAATTAAAGAAATTAGATGTGACCGGGGCAAAGAATATTTGAATAAAAATTTTTACGAATTTACAAAAGAAAATGGTATTTGGCTAAGACCAAGTCCTAGCTATACACATGAATTAAATGGGGTAGCTGAAAGATACAACAGAAGTTTAATGAATACTGCAAGATGCTTGTTAACAGATGCTAACCTAGATAAAAAATACTGGCCCGAGTGTACAAAAACTGCCACGTATCTTAGTAATAGAGTAACTAAACACAATGATTTCAATAAAACCCCGTATGAATTGTTTTTAGGTAGAAAACCAAATGTTTCAAACTTGAGAGTTTATGGCAGTACAGCTTTTGTAAGGATTAGTGAAACAAATAGGCATTCAAAATTAGAACCCAAATCAGAAAAAGGTATTTTGATAGGGTACTGTGATATGGGCTATCGAATCTTAGTAAATGATAAAATAGTTGAGAGCAGGCATGTGAAATTTGTAGAACAAGATGAAAAGTACATAAAAATATCAAATGATCTGAATAACGATAGTGTAATTGAAGTGAGAAAGATTGATGAACAAGAAAGAGAGAATGAAGTGAATGAGAATGATAGAAAATTGAATGATAATTCAGAGAGTGAAGTGTTGAATGAGCAAAATGAGTCCAGTGGCAAAATTCCGGATAATAGACCTAAAAGAGAAGAAAAAAAACCTGCTTGGCATAATGACTACATAGTAGATGCATATTTTTCCAATGTTTCAATCCCAAACACATATAATGAAGCTATAGAGTCGAATGAAAAAATCTTCTGGCAAAAAGCTATGGAAAAGGAAATAAATTGTCTAAATAAAAACCAAACATGGGACTTGATAGATATACATGAAGTACCTGAAGATAAAAAGATTATAAAAGTGAAGTGGATTTACAAAGTGAAGTCAGATAATACATTTAAAGCTAGATTAGTTGCTCTCGGTTATCAGCAACCAAAAAGCTTAGAAGAAGAAATATACTCGCCTGTTGCTAAAATGCCCACACTAAAAACCTTGCTGTCAGTAGCATGTAACAGAGGTTGGTACATTCATCAAATGGACGTACAAACAGCCTTCTTGAATGGAAAAATAAATTCTGAAATATATTTACACCAACCTGAAGGATTTCGTGCAACAAAAACATGGTTTGTAAATTGAATAAAGCCCTATATGGACTACGAGAAAGCTCAAGAGCATGGTATGACTGCTTTCATGAATATATGATTTTGTGGATATCACGAAAACAAAAGGTAGTTACTAGGTCGTCTTGCCACGCAGAGTACATCGCTTTAGCTGAAGCTACAGATGAAGTGCTTTTCTTCTTAGGCATCGTTAAAGATTTGCAAATTAAAGTAAATCATCCTATTGAAATATTTGAAGACAATTCATCAGCTAGGCATATGGCCAATAATGGGAATTTTTCAAAAAACAGTAAGCACATAGATGTTGGGTATCACTATGTACATGATTATGTTAAAAAGGGAACAATAAAGGTAACAAAAACTTCATCTGAAGATCAATTGGCAGACATTTTAACCAAAGCACTAAGTGTCATAAAATTTGAAAAATTAAGACAACTGTTAAGTAAATGTTAAATAGTATTAAGTATATATGGTATGTTATGAGTGTTGCTTCCATAAGTAAGGAGGTGTGTTGATTCTCAGATACTTATTGAAGCAACTCTATTCATCATTGTCTATGTTCTCTGTCCTGTGCGCGAGAAAAACAAACTAACAATACGTGACAGCTAGGAGGGTGAACGAGATGAACGAAGCAAGCAACAAACAACGTCAGACGTCAGTAGTGATGGCCAGAGAGCACTTTTTAGACAAATGATAGTGTCTTTGAACATTTTCTTATATAGAAGTTAATAAATATAAAAACTATCCACGCTATTCATTATTTTAACACTACCCATATAGAAATATTATATTACATATATGTAGAAGTATATATATATATATATATATATATATATATATATATATATATATATAAACTTTAGTTTTGTGCCATTTTGATTGCAAGTAAGTTGCAATTCTAGGGAGAAATCTAGTTATTATGGGTTAACAACCAGCTAAATGTCAGTCTCAGATCAGCTGACCTTAAAACTAATATTTTCGACCTCGTAGTAAATCTAACTTTAGTTCGATTTTGTTCTTGTTGTTGTATGCAAGATTTATATTCAATTTTATTATTTTAACTTTGCTTCGTCGTCGTCGAATAACGATTAAATTTGAAATGCATGTATTTTTGAAAAATTTTAAGTTTTTGGGTTGGTAGCAAAGGCTGGAACATAGATTTATATGTATATATATTAATGCAGCTAAATGTTCTTCATTTTAGGTATCTTCTGTTTCAAAATTAGTTTTTTTGATAGTTTTTAAAAGAAAGATAGATTTTGAAGTTTCGACTTATCCTTAAGTATTTTCAACATATTTTGATATTATTTATTTATATTTTCAATTTGCTTTTATTGGTACAGCAGTAATGCAGTCATTTACATAATGGAAAAAGAATGGAATATTTATGTTAAGTTTACTTAAGATAGTTTCCTCAAGATCTTGCTTGCTATGTGATATGGAAAGTCCTATAGTACAACTGACAATTTGTTTATATATTTAATTCTTATATTTGAAGTATGTTATTCTAAGTGTTAGCTTTATAACTTTGATAAGAGTTATTTTTGTTTGAAATTGAGATTATAAATAATTTTTATTTGTTTTGATCTAATTATGCATCATTATTCGAAGTTAAATGAATAATTAATAAATTTGTAAATTACTTACATACTTGCAGACATTTGTATAGAGGCAAATTTCTACAACAACGTTCATTTTACCTCCATGAAAGGTTATGAGTTTTTTAACTAAAAATAATTTAAAACAAAATTTAAAAAAAGAGTTTGCTCTGTATGTGTTTTTATAAATGTGTTGTGTATAGGCAACAGCATTGTCTATTATTATCAGTCGCCACGAGGCTAGTTTACTTGTCTTTTGTTACATTTTGCACCTTAAATAATTGAGGTTAGGGTTAGAGGTATTAGAATACTTGAAACAATTGGTCAAATAGGTGTTATAGCTTTGTGCACTTTTAACAGACCATATATATTTTAGAGGATATTAATTTCCAATTTCAGATCAGATGATATTATTTCACTACTGCTTCTTAATTTATTTTTGAAATTTCTGATAATATTACAAGTATCAGATCTTATTTTATTTTGAGTTTTATTATTTAGATGATTGGTGTTGCATTCAATATTACTTAGATATTAGTCACTCATAATAGATAATTCAATCTCAATAAAATTTTTGATCCATTTCAATATTATTTCGTTTCAATTTTTATAAATTGGTTATTGTTTAAGTATTAGGTTATTAATTTTTTTAACAGTTCTTGCTCTGCATTTTTTAAAAAGAGAGGGTTCTGTAAAGAAATTTTTCGTCAAATTTTTGGAAAATGTTATTAGGAATTTGTTTATTATAATTGCTTTGTCTACCAATTCATTTTATAATCTTATAATTAAATGGATTCAGTAATAGTTTTATGATTTGAAACATACACATATATAAAACATTATTCTGATATTCATGTTACAAGTATTTGTAAATTTTGAATGAGATAATTTTAAATTTAGAAATGTAGGTATCAACTATTCTTTTTTGGATCTAAATAGAAAAAATTTTTGGTTTTTCTGCTTCGCAATTTTTGTAATTTTTCATTATTTGTTTGTTTACATTTCCACATACAAGTCTCATGTTAATGTGAGTTGATATTATTTCATCAATTCCAATTAATTTTCTCGTTTTACTTTTTGAAACTCTTTTTGACAAGAAAGATAAATTTTTCTTTGGTTTTTACACCTCAAATATATGTGGCAGTTACAAATTAAATTATTCATAGTTGCATAAAAATTTATCTATGAATTTTACTTAAATTATTTAGTTCTTTTTTATCACTGCCTATTTTCTCGTTCCTATGTATGTGAACCAATTCTCAAAATTCTCTTTTCCGTATATTGGATTCTGTCCCTTGGTATTCAATAGGTAAATTGTTTTGTTATTATAAGTAATATTTTCATTAAGACAACAATTTATTATCGATTGAAAGAGACCTAAAATTATTGGTATATTCTTACTTGGAAAAAATTGAGATTTACCCATTAAACGAATAACAATTTTGTAAATATTTTGATGCTTCCCCATGTTTTTTGTTTATTTTTGTGATGAGTATATGGTTGCTCTTAATTAAATTGATTGTGTTGCAGAAGGAAGATTAATTTGGATTCAGGAACCTACTGTGCAAAGTACAAATGCAAAAGGTATGTAAAATTCTCCATATAGATTAGCTGATGATTAAAATATATAAAATTGGAAAAGAAAATAACTCTTTGTTTTTCGTTTAGAACTAAAAGTAGAAATTCAATCAAAAGTTCCGCGTATTTGTAAAATCAGGCATGTGTCTAACGTTTCTGTCCGCTCACGACTCATGTATTCATTTTGAGCTCTCGGAACTCTATTCTCTGCTTCGAAAATAACTACTTACGAACCAATCTACCGATTTGGACGTTTTTGAATGATATAGTCGAGTTTTTTTGAGCTCGTATAGATATCATCAAATCAAAATCGTATACGAAATTTCGAAGTTATGTTACAAAAAACATTCTCCTAGTTTTTGTTGATTTCTTAAAATCCACTGGTCTGAATCGGTCCAAATTGTACTCAAAATCTTAAGTTTGGTCAATCCCTTTCGAATGGCTCCATCCACGATGGATTCGGTCGAGCGATTCAAAAGTTATAAGAGGGTCACATGCATACATACATACATACAAATTTTTTTTTTTTACTTCGTCGTGATGCCCTGCCTCTTATCCTTTTTTTTATTGTCTAATAGTTTCTAATTGCTCTTGTTCTTTCGTCTCTTTCCTTTTGTGTTATAATGTTCGACGTCATAGTAGATATCACGTTCCACATTGTAGGAGACTGTAGCATGGTTTGGACTATGTTTTCTGGGGTTATGATGGTATTTGCTTCTGTTTCAGCTTCTTCTTTCATTTTGCCACCTAGGGCACGCAAAAAAGGTATGATAAACATCGTCCTGTTCATTGCCACAATACTGGCAAAGTGGCGAGTCTTTTATTTTGAATCTGCAGAAGTATGCTGCAAAGCATCCATGTCCACATAATAGCTGGGACAAGGCGTACGTTATCTCCCCATGTCCTCTCTTGTGCCAAGGTTTAAGTTCCGGTATGAGTCTTTTGGTCCAAGCGCCCAAGTGGTGTGTTGCTTCCCATTTTCTTTGCCATTTAGTTAGCGTGTTTTCTTTTTCTGTTGTTTTAACTGCTTGCTCTTTTCCATGTGTGGCGGTTCTCTCGTTCACCAATAAGTCTATGGGTATTATACCCGCCAATACTAATATTGCCTCGGTGGATACAGTACGGAACGCACTGCATATGCGGATAGCTAGTTTTCTCTGTATCTTGAGGAACATAGATCTATACTTCAGATGTTTCAGAGATTCTTGCCATACTGGTGCAGCGTATAGCATAATCGAGTGGGCTACCGCCGACAGCAGTTTGCGCTTACTTGACGATGGTCCCTCTCTTTTCGGCATCAGGCGGCTAAGAGCCATTATCGTCGCTTCAGCCTTACGGCTTGTGTTTACAATATGAGCCTTCATTTTAGCGCCCTGATCGAAAAATACCCCTAGGTATTTAGTTTGTGGTTGAGTGAAGACCGGTGTGTCTATTATATCGATAGTCACCTGTTTAACAATCTTTCTATCCACCAGCAACGTTGCCTCTGTTTTTTCTGACGCCAATTCTAGTCCTCTGGATTTCATCCATTCCACAACCCTTTGCACTGCTAAGTTGGTCACAGCTACGATTTCTTTCTCCGTCTTCCCACTCGCTACTATCGCCAAGTCGTCAGCGAATCCAATAAGCACGACTCCTGGCGGCATATCCAGGCGTAGTACATCGTCGTAGTAGACGTTCCACAAAGTGGGTCCAAGTACAGAGCCTTGCGGTACACCACTTGTCACTTCCATGTTAGTTCTGTCGCCAATTAAGATCCTTCGGTTGGTAAAGTAGCTTTTTACCATTCGTATCAAATATGGTGCAATCTTTCTTTTTTCAAGTTCTCTTACGATGCCTTGCCAGGGTGCCGAGTTGAAGGCATTTTTGACATCCAGGGTAACTAGCAAGCATAGTTTTCTATTTTGATGTGCGAGTCTTTTTGCTTTATTTACCTCTTCCATTACTCTCAGCATAGCGTCTATGGTCGATTTCTTTTTCACAAATCCAAACTATGTATCAGCAAGGCCTCCTGTTCTGCAGATTTCTTCAACTATTCTTTCTTTTATAAGGTGCTCTAGTAGTTTTCCCATGCAATTTATTAGGCACAGCGGTCTGTATGTGAGTTTTGATTGTCCTTCTTTACGTGGTTTTTCTATGAGCAGCAATTTGGCGGTTTTCCAGATATCTGGGAATTCGCCCTTCAGGATTTGCCGGTTCATTACATTCAGACAGATTGGTGAAAGTCTTTGTGCGACACATCTAATTATCTCCGGTGGTATATGGTCGGGTCCTGCAGCCTTTTTTAATTTGATCCTGTTTGAAGCTCGATCCAGCTCTTCTGCCGAGAATAGTGGAATAATGTCTCGTACCTCAGTGGTACTCCACTTAGTTTTCTGGTGTTGTGGGAACAGCTTCTTAGCTTCGTCAAGCATGAGTTCTTCTGACAACGCAGGAGGTGATCTCAAGCTCAGTTTATTCATCACTATCTTGTATCCCAGTCCCCATGGGTCTTCTTCAACTTCTTCAATGACCCTTTTCCATTTAACCTGTTTTGCTCTTAGGATGGCGTTCTTTAGCCGCGCTCTTTCTTCTTTGTAGGCTTGCCGGGATGTATCTTTTTGTTCTTGCGATATATTAGGTTTTTTATTGAGCCTTGTCATATTTCTCTTCCGTGTAAGGCATTTTTTCCGAGTCTCGGCGATTTCCGCTGACCACCAGTAAGCTGGTTTTTTCCTGTCACTTGGGATACCCTTTCGTTGGAATGTATTATCACATGCATGGCTGATGTTCTCAATTAATCTCTCTGGCTTTAAGGTTTGTTCTCTTGATGGTAATTTGCTTCGCAGTTCATTTATGAAGTAATCCATTTGTGTCGTATCCACCCTCCAGCCGCGGCTCTTCATCTTCGTTCTTACGCTATCTTTCTTAATAGCTATATCAAAATAAATGTAATTGTGGTCTGTAAGATTTTCCTCTTCAGACACTCTCCAGTTCGTTACTAAAGGCGCTATATTGGTTGCCGCGAATGTTATATCGATAATGGATGAGCTTTGGCCTCTACGGAAGGTAGGTTCACATCCGGTGTTCAGTGAAATTAAGTTTAGTTCTGAGGCCCATTCAGAAAGAATATCGCCTCTAGAATCATTTGTTGTTGAGCTCCACATCATTGATTTCGCGTTGAAGTCCCCGCAAACCATCACTTATTTTTCCGTGTAGCCATACTATTTTTCAGTTCATTCAGTAAATGTTGGAACTCTTCGAGCCTTATATTTGGCGACATATAACAGCTATATATAGTGATTTTGATGCAGTCAATCCAGACAAATCCATTTCCCTGTCCCCAACCTTGTATCGATATGTGCTTGCTTGCTGGTAAGCAAATTGCTGCATCTATATTGATATCTGTGAACCAGCCGCTCTTTTTAGCTAAATTCTTGTTTGGTTCGCTTATGATTGCAATGTCTATTTCATTTGTAGCTGTTGTTTGTCGCAGTAAGTCATGTGCTGGAATACGCCTACCTAGGTTAATTTGAATTAGTTTGAACATTTTGTTGACGGTTTGTTCGCAGCCTTTTTATCTCTCCTCTATATAAAGGGCACTTTAGGGAAAGTGGCCTATGACCGGGGATGTTGCATAGTACGCAGTGAGCTTCTTTCGTGCAGTCTTTTTTCTGGTGGTTATCTCCCCCACATTGTATGCACAGTCGTGTTCTATCAGGGCCCTTGCAGAATTTGGCTATATGACCAATTTCCCAGCATCGATGACACGAGTCCACTCTCACCCTTTCTCTCACACTGCAGTTTACCAAACCAATTCTTATTTTGCCCATTTTGAGTAGGCTATCGGCAGTTTCTTTTGGCATAAAGACGGTAGCTGCTTGTGTCCCGCCATAGTCAGGCCTCAAAGAGCCAACTCTTATGTCTCCTGTTGGTTTTCTTCCCTTGTCGATGTCTCTGATAGCAGCTTCCACTTCTTGTTTGCTAGCGACAGCATCAATGTTCTTAATATGGAGGACAACCTCCGCTTTTTGGACTCCTCTTAGCGCTTTAACTCCATTCCTTCCCCTAAGAGCTTCAACTAGTCGTTCTGCGCCCCCAGCTGTTTCCTCCATTTTGAGGAGTAGGTTCCCGGACTTCGTCATGCGGACACCCCCAACACTGTCACTTAATCCTTTCTCTTGCACTTCTTTTTTAACCTCCTTCAGTAAATCAGCATAGATTCGGTCGCCTACGTCAATGATTACTGCCTCTCCTTGTTTCCTGGACTGAGCTCTCGTTTGTCCCTTATTGTTTGATTGGATCTAGGCATATCCTTAATGCTCCTGTTGGTTTTTGTATAATTACAATATTATTGACCCATTCTGTTGGTTGTTCTATCTTGGAAATTATATCCCTGTTTTCAAGATCATCTAGTGCCTTCTTTAATTTTAGTTTTAATGTTTCTGGCACCCTTCTGCAGTTACTAGAATATGGAACAACTGCATTTTGTTTTAGTACTATCTTATATTTATATGGTACTTTACCAGTACCCTCAAAAACCTCAGAATTTTTTGTTAAAAAATTATTTTTATTATTAACTTCACTAACTTGTTTTATTAATTCAAGCTTGAAACAGGTGTTTAATCCCAAAATAGGCATACTGTCACAATCAACAACAATAAATTTAATTTTAGAAAATTTTCTTTTTACCATACAATCTAATATTACATACCCCTTAGCTTTTATTTTATTATTACCATATGTGTTCAACGATAGTCTATTTTTTACTATTTTATTCTCTGCTCCTATCTTCCTAACAAACTTTATGGGCAAACAGTTACAATTCGCACCCGTATCTATCTTAAAAGTAATGTACTCGTTATCTATTAATACATTCTCAGTCCAAATATCTTTATTCTTATTCTTAAACTTCACCTGGTCAAGTGTCACTGAATCTAAATATGGTGTGTCTGATTCTCCCTCGTTACTGCTATTCTCTGACCCACTCTTCTCAACCTCATGCGTTTTCTTCTTACTTCTAATCTTTTCCTTACCTTTAAATTGCTGCCTATTATAGCAGACCACTGCGAAATGATTTGGCTTTTTACATACTGAACAGGTCTTCCCGAAGGCAGGACAGTTTCTGGGACTATGTTTTGTCTTGCATTTGAAGCACTCGTATGCACTGCTACTGCTATAAGATTGATAATGCTTCTTGACTGCATCCACTTGTGTTGCATTCCCTCTTATATTATGAACTTGCTTTTTACTTGCTTCTGAGGATCTACATATGTTTTCTGCCTGACTGAGAGTCAACTTTTTCACTCTGAAGAGCCTTTCTTGTACCTCTGCATCTAATATACCAGCTACTATTCTATCTCTTACCAGAGAATCATGCAATGTTGCGAACTTGCATGGCTTTGCTAACTTTCTTATTGCCGTAAGAAAGTTATCAAAGTCTTCCCCTTCTTGCTGACAGCGCGTGTTAAACTTGAATCTATCAAATGTCTCATTTTTAAAGGGCATGCAGTGATTTTCAAACTTTTCTATGACCTTATCATATTTTTCTTCATCTCCAACATTATCAAATACAGGAAAAAGATTTCAAAGCAGACAATTTTCAATGGAAGAAAATCCTGAAAAAATATTTTTGAAAAAGAATGTGTAATTGATAAAAGAATTAGCTTATTTACAAAGAATATTGTTTTCCGGCAAAAAGTTATGTTAAATTTGGGGATATTAAACCGGGTACTTCTTAGCAGTGTTTAGACTTAACATCTGAAAGGTATTTATTGTCTGTTGGAAATTTTGTAGTTTCACTCACCTGAAACTTTAAGTGCTTCTAAAAGTATTGATAAATTTGCCACTCAGAAAGCCAGAAAGATTATTTTATAATTAGGTAATTATAATGATTAGGTACCTAGTCTCTAAACTGTAGAACAACTGATTAATATACTTTTCGTTGAGTATTGAGTTGGTACATTTTTATGCAAAAGTGATATTGTTTGTTTTTAATTTGATGAAGTATTTTGTTGGTATTATATAAGCTGGCCAAAAAAATGAAGTTTTCAAATTTTATTTGCATTTTTACTCATGAATCACTTCTTCACAACGATGTGACGTAGGAATACGATAAAAATATGTAACTATCTAATCTATTTTTTCCATAAAACTGAAAAACGACAAAACTACAGATTAACTATCAAGTTAAAGGTATTTGACCTTGAACAGAAAAAGAATATACAATTTTTGAGTATCCTATTCTGTAGAGTTTTGTAAGTAACTAATTTAACCATATGACTGGAATAGGGAAATATAAAAAGCTTTTCTAAAAATTAAAACTAAGACTAATACGTCACTTTAACAATATCTAAACACTCAAAAATATTTCACTCCAACAAATCTATTCAAAATGCTTTCTCAGTTTTTAGTGAACAAAGGCAGCCATTTTATCGCAAACGAATACAGATACATAGCGATGTTGCCTAGTTTATATATTTTCATAAACTTTTTCATCAAAATTATTTTCTTGGTCTTGAAAATATTTTTATTTAGGAAAATAACGATAAACCTCCAAGGAAAAAATCATGTCTAGTTAAGATGTATCAGTATAATTCCGCAATACCGTCAATATCCAGTGTCAGTCAGAACACTGAATAAAAACGTTAGCCCTCCAAAAAAGAAGAAAGTAAGATTTGATCTCGAAAATATATCTATACCTACTTAAAATTTGGGTTGCCAACTTAACTTTCATAGCTATTATGGTTGAGAGAGAATGAAAAAAAAATCTATATGCTCAGTAACCATCACAAAAAGCCGTTACATTGTTTTCACCCTTGCATTGATAAATTTCGCAAATCATGCAACTTGGAATTTCGTCGAAATGGTCCAATTAGAACTCTGGTTAGCAAAAAGATATCGAAACAAATTATATATCGTTAAAAAATCTTCACTCTAGCGATGTTTATAAAAAAACAAAAGCTTCCTATCACCTTTACTTTTTTTTAAACGCATAAATTGTTAGAACAATATGAATATTTAAGATACATTACATACTGTGAAAGTTATGAAGTTATAACTTCTTGCATAAGTTGAAATAAGAAGAGACATGGAAATCAGGAAAATGGAAGAAAATATCTTGTTTAACAATTCAGAAATTTTCAAAGTAAAATTTGATTGGATGTCAGTAATTTACAAAAATTTTTTGTCATAATAGTATAGCAAGTCAGCAATGTAAAAAATGAGATCGGGAGTTTTTATGACAGCTATATATGTTATTAAGGAATCAATTCGATGAGTATTAAACACGAAAAAAAAAGGATTATGATGCAATGAAGTGATAAACTCCACTTTAGTAATGAAAATTATGAATTTTGATCTTCTGCATTAAAAATAATACATCGAGGGAAAAAGAAGACATGTACTAACAAAATTAAAAGGAGTAACAGAAAGAGGCATATTCAAAATTATACTTATCTACAATTATTCTATATATCTCATAACAGTAAAGGGTGACATAGAGTTGAAAAGCTAAGAAAAAATGTGTGAAAACATTTAGAAATACATAATAATTAATATCAAATAGATACCTTCCATACGACAGCTGTAAGCCTACATTTTGTTGTTTAGGACTTTTTTTGAAAAGAATACTGTACCCTTTTCGTTCTCTCAACGTTTTTGCTTCTATTAGAATGATTTGATAACAATATACTTTCAACTGGTTGTTGAGGAGCTAAAAAAATAAAACATAAGTGTGTGGGTATGTGTCAGTAGAAACGGCATTACCTCACCCAATTCAAACAAACATGTTTCTTGAATATTCAACAACTTTAAAATACCTTTGACATGGAGTACAATAAACCATTAAGTTGCATTAAAATGTATTGGCTAAGCTAAATTTACACTCGCCATGTCATATGCATGCAGGACTTTTCAAGAAAATTCTTCATTAATTATTCAGTTTCATTGGCAGATTTAGTGTTGAATTCGTATAAAGTGATTAAAGTGATGAAATGGTAAGTGACTTGAAAGTTCTTATTTAAAAACTGGTAAGACAATAATTGGAAATAATTATGGAAACATGACATTGCTAAAGTTATTTTTTTCAGACTAGTATGAGATTTTCAAGGAAAGTCACCTAAAATACTTAAGAAACTATATGATTTTATATCAAATATTGTTGAGCAACTACCAATTATTTTGATAGAGTGAATTTATTGGAAAAATGTTAATATTTAGAGAAATATCAATTCATTGGCAACATTTTTCATCAATTCGTTGTAAACTACAAGTTACTTATTCTTCACAATTGGGGTAGAGTTTCTTTAAAGAATTTAACCAAACAAAAATTACTCAATATATTATTTTCTTACCTCAGAAATATGAATAAAACAAGTAAGATGGGTCAGAACAATACGAGGATCTTTTCTATCACATATTTATTGTGCAGAAATACCACAGTTCACTTGAATGATCTTTATCTTGCAATTCCATAAGGTAGGTACTGCAAAGCTACTAAAGGTCCTCATGTGAATCCATCCAAACGCTTCAATCATTATATATAGGTAAATATTTAAAAAAAAAAGTGTTGTCGGGGATTGTTTTATCAAATTTCCAAAAATTTTACCTAAATGATAAAATCACTGCAAAAATCTTCAAAACCGGGTGGATGCGGTTCTCTAGTTGCTACTTCAATAAACTAATTCTTTTTTTGTAACTGGACTTTAAAAGACATTACAATACAAACTTCCAGGCCCAGTTCAGATCAAGCTACCATTGAGGAATTGGTGAATATGTTAGAGTATGTACAATTCTTTTTTATTAAAGGCCATTTTGGTAAATAAGAAATCACGCTCCTTTACCTAAAAATAAATTATTAGTAAACTACTTCCAATATTGGTGTAACGCTTATACTTGTTATTAAAAAAGATATTCAAATACTTGCCAACATCTTAAAAGCATTTAGCTTGTTTAAATCATATTCATCAACATAAAACATTGTGGTGTGTATGTGAGCGTTTTCAAATACACAAGTACGTAAAGGTATATTAAGTTCAAAACTCTGACATCAATAAGATGATGATTATGATGACAAAATCAGATGAAAGAATACGACATGCAATATCAAATTACCTAGTTAAAGGTGTAGAAAATGTGAGAAATAATTGTACATACCTACTATAAGAATCAAAATTTTAAAAATATTCATTTTCAATCAAAATTTACTTCATTACTTAAACTGTATTCACCTAATATTCACGTATAAAACTTAAACATAAATAAGTTTTCCGACTAGATACCAATTCCGTTCCTATCATTATAATGAATTACGAAGTTTTTTTGTTTGAAACTTTGGTTTACTTTGACCTTGGACGAATAAAAAAGATGAACCCAGCTGACATGTTTGAATATAATTGAAGCCAACTTACAGTAAACCTCAATGTTGTCAAATTTTACAATTTATTTATTAGCTGGATGCATGTTACGTTTCAAAAATATTTATTCATACATCGTAATATTAAAAATCAATAAGAATCTGGCTCTAGTTCTCACTAAATTTGGTTAATTGACAATAATCCCCACAATTGATCTAAAAAAAGAAGAAGAAAATAATTTTGGCGAGAATGTTTATGAAAAAATATAAGCTAGGCAACATTGCTATGTAACTGTATTCGTTTATGCTTTTGTTTTATCTAGAATAG
Organism: Diorhabda carinulata; assembly: GCF_026250575.1. Classification (NCBI taxonomy): domain Eukaryota; kingdom Metazoa; phylum Arthropoda; class Insecta; order Coleoptera; family Chrysomelidae; genus Diorhabda; species Diorhabda carinulata. The sequence goes on along the minus strand of NC_079473.1, from coordinate 4,676,860 downwards.
AATGTGTGAATGAAATAATATCAAATACTAGTTTTATTTGAACACAAATTTACTATAGAAATGTGCCAACAAAACTTCGAAACATAAAACACACTGAAGTAGCAATTTGTGTGCTGCTTTTACTACTTCTGCTACCACCAGTACCACCACACTCACTATTATATGTCTGACGCCGGTTTCGATGTTCACCTCTAGTTTCTATGTGATTTGTACAAAACAAACAAACAAACAAAATATTACTGCGTATAATTTGATATAAGATGGTTATTTGATTGAATTAGTAACTCACTAAAGGTATTGAACAAAATATGTAATTTGATCCGTTTGGTCGAAAGATACAAAAAACTACAGGAAGAGGTTATTTATAAGATATCAACTGTTTTTGGTATTTGTAATAACTGCAAATTATCAAAGGATTATTTCTTAAAGGAAAGACTATCATTACTTTGACTGAAATAGAACAACTTTCAAATTCAGTGGTAAGTTCAATAATTACTCATCTTGTACTGGATACTGTGAACAATTTGAAATTATTATTATTATAATTATTTTCTAGTTTATGGTCTTTGAAAAATAGCAATTGAATGCTCTCAAATTTTTTCGATAATAATATAATGGGATTCGTATAGAACTGCTTTTGTTACTTGCCATTTTTCTTGATTAAAAAGTTTCTTATAATGAAAAGTCACATTATTAACAGAAGTTAATTTGAAATTAGAATTTTCTCTATATAGAAAGATTGTTTTCGAGTTGGTATAATAGTGTTCGTTTCTATAATTGATCTTCACTCAGATTTTTTTGTAATCCATTTACTTAACACACTTTATCTGTCTTGATTAAACTTTCCAATGAATATGTAACCAACTCCTAATTTTGAAGTGAGGACAAAAATAATTATTGAAAAATGTGAAGTTATTTTGGTTTTCTAGAAAATTCCAGTGTAACAGATTTTGTATAGAAATTTTAAAAGTTTTCAGGTAGGTCTGGTGAAAACATCCAAAGCGAACAACATGGATTTTGAAATATAGTTATAGAATTGTTGATGCCATTGAATTTGAAGAAAATTTGTCAGGTTTTCATTTACAAACGCTTTTGAAAATTTTTTAAGATTTATACATCATAGAAATGCATAACTCAATAAATAACTTGATATTAATGAAGATGCAAGAGCCAGGAAGTGTATAGAAAAAGTGAGAAAATTTGTTGATTTAAGTCCAAATTCAGAATCAAATAACAATACTGAAGCGAATGTAGTAGAAAAGCCAGTCCTTCATCAAGTAGATTTGAGGATGAAAATACCAATTTTAATTATAGTAATTTCTAAATTTGTCTGTAGGAAAATGTTGCATCTGGTGATCTGATAGAAAAAACCAATCGCAATCAAGCAGAATCAAAAAATGGAGATATAAAGTTTTGGATAGGCTTAGAAGAGGAATAATATACTTTTGAGGACACACAGTTACTGAAATTATAAAATGATATGAATAGTTCAATTAGTTCAATTGCTTCTCCATCAAATTGGACATGAACGCTGATTCTTCACAATTACAACCAGATTTTGTGAAATTAGAATAAAACAATTGGATGATCTATGGAAAATAGAGTTCGAAATAAACTTTGATCAGATCCCGGAATTTAAATTTCCCAAGAGAGTGAATATTCATATCATTATATTTGTAATTTGGATTGTAAATAAAGTGAATTTAACTTATATTGTTTAGTGATTGATGTCTTATACCTTGTTATTTTCAAACTAAAACTATTTAGATGATGTTTCTGTTTGCCAATGAACACGAAAATTGTTCAGAAAATGGGAAAGTTTTGAAATTATAAAAAAGAAAAAAAAGATCATTTTAGTTGCATAAAAGGTTATTAGTTTTTCAACTAGAAATATTCAGGCAATTTAAAAGAAAATTGCTTCAGTCTCAACAACTAAGCCCCGTAATGGTTCGTATTTCTATATCAAAATGAATCATTCATTGAGATCTCTCTGTGGTAAAGCATTGTCGGTCGAATATAGAAACACCCAGTATTTACTAAGTTATATATAGATTATGTAAATTCCAAAGATAATAATCTTGATGTATTTACTCAACCTCTAGACAGAACTAAATTTGTTTATTTCAAAGAAGTTCTGCGTATATTTTAGGATTTAGCTTTACTTCGTTTGTTCTATATGTATGTTTTAATACAATTTCAATGTTGTTCTTTTTTATACTGTTTACTCCTTTATTGTATAAGCAGCTTGAAATTTTTGTCACTATCGTCTTGGGCTCCCCTATGGTGGTTAGGTTAGGTTTTTGTGCCAAATGGAATTGGGCATCAAATTGACGGAAAGGAGCATAAAAATGATTGGTTCGGCGGATAACGCGTTAATCATGGAGTTACTCATATTTATGACGTTTTAATAAAAATATAATTGAATTTTTTTCAGAAATTTAAGGAAAAGGCATGAAACTGTTTAAATTAGGCATAAAAAATGATTTGCATAAAATTAATTAAAAAAAAATGATTTTTCAACAAACTTTATTGAGAAAATTAACAAATTTTTATCAAAAATTAGAACGAGAATTTTTCCTTGAAATCACGATACCATCACTCAAAAGTATATTTCTGGTATTCTCCTCATATTTCGTCCACCTTCTCTTCTTCTTCTTCTTCGTAGTCTCCCGCCGAAGATTCCGTCTCATCACCCAACTTCGCACGTTTCTTCTGTTTACCGCCTCCATCCTCACTCGCGTATCTCTGTCGCTTCGTCTTTCTGGAAGATTTCGCATATCTATATATGAAGCTGTACATTTTCAGTCTGTCGAGCAGCTTCATTTCGACGGCTTCTTTAGCCTGTTTGACGGCTACGTCCATCCTGAATTTGAGTTTATTGAATTTATCGTTCAGCACAAGGTTATCGTCGATATTTTTCAAGAACGGTTTCAAATTTTCGGTCTTTACCCAAGATCTAGTCACCGCGTCGGAATCGAAAAATGTCACGTGGTAGTGCGTCTGAAAATAATCGTTAACCGTCAATACACAGTGTGACTAATTCCATAGATTGAATACCTTGTGTCATTTCAAGAATTTTATCGAAATATATTACGAAAAAATAATCGATTAACCACCCTGTATATGACCATCAGAATTTAAAAACTTAATATAAAAAATGTTGTTATTACGTGAAAATCAAACTATTCTTGTCTTGATATATTTATAATATATATTTTACATCGTAGCTCATACAATACATTCTACTACATACACGTGCATTTTTCTTCAACTTAACCTCTTACAATCTTCTTCTTCTTTTTCTTAAGTATAAGGGAAGCATTACATTTAAGTATCACAACACCCTCTCTTAATGCTGACCTTATTCTTAAACATTTATAAATATGTATTAAATGGTTGGAAATCGGCAAACTATTAGAAATGAATACTAAATCAATACCCTCTCTTTTCTAAAAGATTATACAAATAAAAATTTTATCCCACATTTACCAACAAAATAATCATCCTAAATCTACATACAAAACTTTGCAATTCCTATCTTAATTAACCAATCCTAATCTTAATTTATTCAAACAAAATTGGTCCTTGTTTTGGGCCTTTGTTAAAATATCTGCCAATTGGTTTTTGCTATTAATATACTCCAATGTCATATGCCTTTTATTAACAACATCACATACAAAATTGTATTTGAGATCTATATGTTTCAATCGCTTGTTGTTCTCAGGATTTTTTATTAATGATATACAACCCAAGTTATCCTCGTATACCTTGAAACTGTCAGTAACTACATTAAAATCTATTAATAGTCTTTTAAAATATAAGCAATCCCGAACTGCATCACATAAAGCAATTAATTCTGCCTCAGAGCTGGAAAGTGAAACGCAGTTCTGTTTTCTAGTTACCCATGCAACTATATTCCCGAATACTTTAATAACAAACCCTGTAATTGACTTCCTATCCAAAATATCTCCTCCCCAATCTGAATCTACAAAACAAACCAATGGTGTTTGACTACATGTTCGTTCATATTTTAAATAAACACTCACAGTACCCTTTAGGTATCTCAACAATCTCTTCAGTCCAATCCAAGTTTCATTAATATTTTTATCTTGATATCTGCTAAAATAGTTGATTGAGAAACATATATCAGGGCGTGTGCCCAACATTAAGTACATTAGACATCCAGTTAAAGGTTTTACAGGTTTAGTAACTAATTCATCATTTTCACATGTGCTAATTTTAAATTTTGCTTCCATTGGAGTTCCGCATGGTTTACAATTGTCAAAATTAAAACGCTTCAGAATTCCCTTCACATATTTTTCTTGACTCAACTTTAAAATGCCCTTTTCCATATTGTAGTCAATTTCAAGCCCTAAAAAATATTTCAAGTCTCCTTTGTCCTTCATGTCAAATTCTTTCATAAACATATTTTTATATATTTCCAAGGTCTGCAAGTCCGGTCCTGCGAACATAATATCATCTACATATATTAATAGATATAATAAATTGTTACCATCCTCTTTTGTATAAAGGCAATAGTCAACTTCTGATCTTTTGAATCCCAAATTTATTAAATAATTATTGATTTTTTGATTCCAGCACTTGCTTGCCTGCCTTAAACCATAAAGTGCCTTGTTCAACTTGAAAACATTATTCTTCTCGCATTTTACGCCCTCGGGTGGTGTAATATAAATGTCTTCTTTTAACTCACCATTCAGAAATGCTGTTTTAACATCAAATTGCTTAATAAAGTAATGGTTTTGATTAGCAATGGATAATAGGGTTCTAATAGTAAACATCTTAGCAACTGGTGAATATATTTCATCATAAATAAATGTGTTCTTTTGTGCAAACCCACGCACAACTAACCTTGCCTTATATTTGTCTTGCATTTTCTCTTCTAGTGGCTTTTTTGTAAATACCCATTTTGTGTTCAATATTTCTGCATCTACTGGTGCTTTGACCATTTTCCATGTTTCATTCTTATTTATTGAGTCCAGTTCTCTCTGCATTGCCTCTATCCACATTTGTTTGTCATGTCTTTCGTTTATTTCTTCAACACTCTGCGGAGCGTTTTCTATGTACGATATAGCATCAAATGCCATGAACATTTCAAAGTCTGAATACTTCTCTGGCAATTTTATTCTCCTTTTTTCCTTTACATTACTATTATTTCCATCTACATCCAGATCTAGTTCTGCTTCTTCATTTTTCTTCATATTATATTCCTCATCGAAGTCTTCAACATCTTTTCTATTTTCTTCATCATCAATGCAGATACTTATATGTTTGGTTTTAAAATAGAACTCATTTTCATTAAACTCTACATTTCTTGATACAATGATTTTCTCTTTTTCTATGTTCCACAAACGATATCCAGTGTTGGTATATCCCATCATTATACACTTTTCTGCTTTGCCATCAAATTTATCTCTAAACTGTTCCGGAATATGGGAGAATGCTGTGCATCCAAATACTCTCATATTTTTAATGTTCGGTTTTATACCGTTCCAAACCTCAGCTGGAGTTTTATTGTTTAAATTACTGTGTGGACTCCGATTTAATACATAGGCTGCCACTCTAACTGCCTCATTCCAAAATCGTTTTGATAAACCAGCTTCTTCTAATAAAGCTCTAGCTTTTTCTACTAGACTTCTATTATATCTTTCACTTTTCCCGTTCTGTTGAGGAGAATATGGCGTAGAATAATCTATCACTGTTCCATTTTCACGACAAAAATCATTAAATTCACCTGAAATATACTCACGACCATTATCGCATCTTAACACTGACAATTTTAAGTTAAACTTAGCCTGTACAGCATTAACAAATTCCTTAAAACATTTAAAAACTTCATGTTTACCTTTAATCATAAAAACTTGAACAAAATTAGAATAGTCATCTTTAAATGTTACAAAATACTTTTCTCCCTCATGACTAATGGGTGTTATTGGACCTACCACATCTGAATGTACTATGCCTAATATCCTAGTTGCTCTGATCCTGGTGTTATAAGTTAAACTCGTCATCTTACCCTGTATACAAGATTCAGAAAAATTGATTTTATTGATTTTCAAATGTTCTAAGCCATTGACCATATTTCCTTTATTTAGTTTTTCCAAATTTCCATTACAGATATGTGCTAATCTCTTGTGCCATAGTTTTAATTCATTATTTTCTATTTCAGTGTTTAAGCATTCATTAAAATTTACCTCAAAACTAATTTCATATAATTTGTTTTCCAATCCCTACTAATTCTTCATTACTATATAAAAATACTTTACCCCTTTCAAAAACTACTTTGATGTTACCAAGTTCCAACTGTTTTACGGACATCAAATTTTGTCTAAGATTTGGTACATAAAATACATTTTTAATAGTACATTCAATTCTTTTATCATATACATTACTAAATACTTTAATATTTCCTACACCTATTGCTTCAATAAAATTATTACTTTTGGCAACCGCTATCTTAATAGGGTTATTCAAAATCATATAATCAGAAAAATAGTCCTTGCTTGCGGCAGGCCGCCAACAAGATGGAGTGACGATGTAAAGAAAATTGTAGGAAATTGGATACATACAGCTCAAGATAGAGATAGATGGTTTAAACTAGAGGAGGCCTATATCCAGCAGTGGATGGAAGATGGCTGATAGATGATGATGATGAGTCCTTGCTGTTCACTAAGTGATTTGTACAACCGCTATCGATATAAAATAAAATGTTTCTGTTACTTACAGATTTGTCTTCTTCAGTATTATTTTGAGTCATGAAACATATACCTGTGTCAGTGTGTTTTTCATGTTCAGCTAAATTACCTCTAGGCTCTTCTGTTTCTCTTATATTGCCATATCCTGTTCTGTTACCTCTAGTACTTCTTGATCCATTTCCATAGTTGTTAAAATTTCCTCTTTGGTTATTAAAGCTTCCTCTATAATGTCCCCTTTTATTGATCGAAAACCCTCTGTATCTACCTCTTCCTCTGTATACATTACTTCCATTATTATTTCTTCCACAATCTCTTTTATAATGCCCTTTTTCTCCGCAGGTGTAACATACTCCTGTGTTTGCCATAAATGCTGCTGGCTTTACATATTCTTTTCCATTTTTGTTCAATTCTGTATCACTACTTGCTTTTCTTCTTTCTATTTCAGCACGTAATTTTGTTTTTACTAAATCTAATGTTAAGTCTTCAGGTGGTATATTTTCTAAAATGGTGATTACTGTTTCCAATGTATGGGGCATTGCCATTAATAGGGTACAAACTAAATCTTCTTCCTTCAAATCTGCTCCTGTAACTTTCAACTGACGCACTGTTTCATCAAATTCCGTTAGAAATATTTCTAGATTACTTGGTTCTTTTAATTTCATACCCATGAGTTTCCTTCTTAATACCATTTGGCCTGGTATACCTTTTTTCTCATATCTCATCTCTAAAGTGGCCCACATCTTATAAGCAGTATTCTGTTCTCGAATCAATTCAATTTGTGCATCGTTCATGCATTGTACAATATAAGATTTACATCTATTGTCTCGTTTTCTGGCTTCTTCTTTTTGTTGAACATCTGTGTTAGAGTTATATTCTGTAGTTATACAATCTAAAACTTCTTTTTCCATAAATAATGTCTGCATCCTAAATTTCCACGTGTGAAAGTTATTGCTGTTCAGTGGTTCAATATTAAAACTATTCTTGAATGTTCCATCGTTTGCCATTTTTTACCCTTCTCCTTTTTTTTTCTTACAAAATTTAGTATTAACTTACTGGATGCCTGGGCCCATAACCTGTTGTTATTACGTGAAAATCAAACTATTCTTGTCTTGATGATATATTTATAATATATATTTTACATCGTAGCTCATACAATACATTCTACGACATACACGTGCATTTTTCTTCAACTTAACCACTTACAATCTTCTTCTTTTTCTTAAGTATAAGGGAAGCATTACATTTAAGTATCACAACAAAAATAATAAAACCTGTATATGAGTTTACAAATTTCCCACTCTCTACTCTCAATTGATAAAAAAAATCGCACTCTATTTAAGGTAACTTGAAATTTATTTCGATTTTCACTCCAAATGAAATATTGGAATAAGTAAAAAAATCACCCTGTATATAAGGTAACTTAATAATTTCGATATTAAAACAAAATCATCCTGTTCGTTTCATGAACTAAAAAAATGGTACTACACTAACCTAATGAAAGTGACCAAGAGAAATATTAGACTTACCGGTTCTAAGGAATCTTTCAAGCAAAAATAATTTTCGATATCAGGATCATCTTCCACCATAGCCGGCCACCATGGATAACCTTCGATTTTCGCCCAGACGATGCTACCCGCGTTATATTTATTAAATATCATCAGCTCCTTTTCTTTATCGTCTATCGATTCTTCTTTGATTTCGCATCTATTATACCTCCCATCTGGATTCATCCAACAATACCATTTGTCAGATAGATCCAGGGGATCTTTCACGTCGGGTAGGTATCTATACTTGTCGCAAGAGTCGCAATACACGTACAGACCGACGTTTCTAAATTCTTGAAGTGATCTCATTTTCTCGTAGAAGCTCTCGTTCGAAAAGTTCATATGTTCCTCCTCTTTCACGTCTGTTCTGTTTAGAACTTCCTTGCAATTGGCGTCGCTACAGTTCATTGGTGGTGGTGAATCGAACTTATCTGCAGGAGTCACGATAATCTTCTTACCGTTAGCATCTTTTTCCTCCCTTGGAGCTTGGAACGATACCGTTGAGTTTTGGTCTTGATAAGTTTGTTTTTTCTTCTCCTTAACCAACTTCAACCAGTTATTAAACTTTGTCACTACCAAATTTTTGTAATACAAATTGACTTCTTTACTCAAAGATGACGGCATTTTAAAACTTCTATAATTTTAATATACGAATAACACTTATTAACCGTCTTACTTTCATTCACCTAAAAAAATATTTTTGACAATTGTTGACTTTTGAAATTCAAACACTTTCAAATGTTTATCTCTTTAACTAATCGAAATCATCAATTGATGATATCTTTACATATCGGAAATAAAAAAAAGAAAAAAACGATTTTTCGCCTTGTACATCACGAAACAAAACCGCTGTAGTTACGATGATTTAACTATCTGAAACAAATAAAATGAAAATATGTAGACATATATGTAATACCAACTGTCCAAATAGGAGTCTTACCTATATGAGTATTAATAGTATTACCATTGTATAAAGAATATTCTTTAAGCAATAATACGTTAGGCAACGTATTATAGCCAAAATAATATTTTACAACGTTGCCTACAATATTTTTTGTATCGAAACGGAAAACGGCAACATACTAGTACGTTGTGAAGTTGACTTCTTGTGTGATTAGACAGTTTAGGTTATTGCGTATCTGTCATTATATTAAGTTATAACAATAAAAAGGATATTTTTATTCTAATAATACCAAAAACAACAAGTTATGGGTCCGAGACGTTTCACTGTATAAATAAATAATTAGGATTTCGAATCTAAAAACGAAAATTCATTAGAAAAAAAAACTTTTCTGGAAACTGTAAAATAAGTGGAATAACTTTAAAAGCATATAGAATTATGGACTTGGTTATAAACCGCATAGGTACCAAGTAGTATTCATGATTATGAATTATAAAAACATACATTTGTCAACATATATTATGAGCTGTACTGGTAATTAAGTGACACGGAAATATTTGAAAAATTGTCTAAGCTGTATGAAGGCCATACAGAACAATTAAAAGGTAAGTTCACTCAAAAATTTTTCAGCTATACCTCTAAGAGAAATGATAATCAATATATCTGTATTCATAAGCGATAATAATAACCACAATGAGAGGCGATGAGTACACATTTAAAAAACTAGAAGATCAAAGCATGATGAAATCTGCAAAACGTGACATAAGCGTAAAAGGTATTGGAAACATACATTTTGATGAATGCTTTCTTCAGAATGTTATAATATTTTCACTGGAACACAAAAGTTGAGTGTCAGACTGGATAATAGAATACATAAAAATGGTTGAAATTAAATTTGATACAAAAGTTCATTAAGTAAATATGAAAAAATGAGGTACTATTCTTGATTATACTCCAGCAAACTTTCCATAACTTAATGGAAAAGTGATTGAGGGTAAACCACGGACACTAAATAATTCAAGTGTATTTGGCTCAGATGCTTATGCCAAACATTTAGAAAAAAACCTCAAAATTTGACAATAAAAAGAAAAAACTTCAGGTGATAGGATACTCGAATGGATATCGGCTCTGGAATAAAAATGAAATACATGATAATTCCTCAAGAAGCTTGAACAATCTTGACAGTACTTTAACTCTTGATAAACATTGTACTTCACAATGAAGCAGGAATGCTTTGTGCTCACTTCCCATTTCATCACACAGAATAGCAAAAAGTCGGGATTACTTGGGCCGTGACTTAATGAAAGTTACAACCCTCAGTTCATAGCACGAGCACCATCAGTTGTCCGTTTTATTTCGTTATCTGTAATTAAATCATCGAGATATTTAAAAATTTTTTCCGCTGTTGGTTTTGACTATAAAGACTTGCAAAAAAGCAGTTTTTCTTTTATGCTTTAATTGGGTTCGAAACCTAACAAAGGCTAATAGATTAGCTTAGCAAGAAACCTCAGTACTTTCATCAAGTTGATGTGAAAAGTTTGTTTTAAAAATTCCTTTTCAGTGAATGAAACTTCAGATTCTACCCTACAGAATGAGCTGTTCTATTTTTAGCTATCAATACGAATAGGCGATATGATGCAATTATAGCTTGTCTATTTTGCTCACCAGAAATTGATGTTTTCATTACTGGGTGTGACTTTAAGAATAAGTTCGAGTAAGAGGTGAGAATGCTTATCATTTGAACTGAACTTGAATGTTACAATCATACATAATTTCGAATTGTATAGGTATGAAGAAATTGAAAATGGAACTGAAGATACCTACAATATTAAACTCAAACCTGAATGTATGCAATTATGGAATGAACGTTTGATTGGATTGCACAGTGACAAATTGACAAATGTAAAAGAAGCATTAAGAAAACGAATGGCAATACCAATACTGACAACTCCACATCAGATAATACTTTGAATGGCTAATGAAGATGCTAATAGAAAACAAAATGGGGAAAGTGAATTGAATAATAGAGGTAAATATTTAATTACAATAAATATATGTAAAAACTTATGATATACATGTTGTTTGGTTGATTGTACAATGAATCGACACTGAGAACATACACACAGCTGCCGAAAATTCATCAATCGTCAGTTGATTGAATTAGTAAACTCACTCTCTACTCAATAACAACATTCTGTGGGCTAATGTAAAAGGCTTTTCTGTTCTATTTTTAGCGTGATGGGTGATGGGATGGTTAAAAAATGTTTTTGATGAATTTAAATTTGAAAAATCTGTCCCCACTTTCATGAATAAATTCGACGCATTTTTTTATTAAATTAGTTTTTCGCTACCACAAAGTCCTTGCAAAATGAAGTACCCAAGGCCCCTTGCTTCGGGTAATTCATCAGTATTCATGTTTGTTTCCTGTTTCTTTTTTATTGGAACTTCAATACCAGTGACAACGTTAGAACATTCTTCTTGTTGGTTACAAGAGTTAGTTTATTCTTAGAAGCACTTAAAGTTTCAAATGAGTGTAATAATTCAATTTAGGAAAATTTAGATGAAGCGGCTCTTTCAGACATCGTTGTAAAGTACAAAATATGCAATAAATATGCATGTCGATGAGTATGATTTACACAATCTAAATGCTTTTAAGAGGTTGGCAATATCTAATACTAATGAATGAATCACCTCTTCCCAAATAGTATTTACAAAGCCAGATCGATAAGTCCACTTTTTGAATTTCCCGCCTGCCAACTGAAACAGCAACACTGCACATATCAATATGCGGTGTTGTTTGATTACTATATCTATACACCAAAAAATTGCTAACAATAATTTATTCAAACTGCTTAAGTTATTTAAACAACTTTTTTTTATTAATATTAAATATATTGATTAAATCTGAATAACTATATGTAAAAAAAAACTCGCGTGAAGAACAGCAAGGGCACGGAGGTAAACGTATAAATAGTATGGGAGCTCAACAAGATTTGAAATTTTTATAAAAAGATTCATTAATATCTTATATGAAAGAATAATCTAAATCCCTTCAATTTCAAACACATATATAAACATTTTTCTTCAAAACAATTAGAAAACACAATTAAGATTTTTACTTCACCAAAGAGTTTGTGATAACCTTTTCAGAATGTAAATAAATGATTCTGTGAATGTAAAACGATCGGTTAAACTTACATTCTGGTCCACATTTCTTAGACTCACATTTTAATCATTCTCCAAAGCAACCATGGCATCTTGAATTCAAGTAGTCACAAAAATCTATTTCTAATTTATTTTCATAAGATTAATCTTTTTCTTAAAAGCGTCTTGTAAGATTTTTCAGTTTGTGGTTTTGTTGTAAGTGAATATAGATATATTTTCGAGATCAAATCTTACTTTCTTCTTTTTTGGAGGGCTAACGTTTTCATTCAGTGCTCTGACTGACACTGGATATTGACGGTATTGCGGAATTATACTGATACATCTTAACTAGACATGATTTTTTCCTTGGAGGTTTATCGTTATTTTCCTAAATAAAAATATTTTCAAGACCAAGAAAATAATTTTGATGAAAAAGTTTATGAAAATATATAAACTAGGCAACATCGCTATGTATCTGTATTCGTTTGCGATAAAATGGCTGCCTTTGTTCACTAAAAACTGAGAAAGCATTTTGAATAGATTTGTTGGAGTGAAATATTTTTGAGTGTTTAGATATTGTTAAAGTGACGTATTAGTCTTAGTTTTAATTTTTAGAAAAGCTTTTTATATTTCCCTATTCCAGTCATATGGTTAAATTAGTTACTTACAAAACTCTACAGAATAGGATACTCAAAAATTGTATATTCTTTTTCTGTTCAAGGTCAAATACCTTTAACTTGATAGTTAATCTGTAGTTTTGTCGTTTTTCAGTTTTATGGAAAAAATAGATTAGATAGTTACATATTTTTATCGTATTCCTACGTCACATCGTTGTGAAGAAGTGATTCATGAGTAAAAATGCAAATAAAATTTGAAAACTTCATTTTTTTGGCCAGCTTATATAATACCAACAAAATACTTCATCAAATTAAAAACAAACAATATCACTTTTGCATAAAAATGTACCAACTCAATACTCAACGAAAAGTATATTAATCAGTTGTTCTACAGTTTAGAGACTAGGTACCTAATCATTATAATTACCTAATTATAAAATAATCTTTCTGGCTTTCTGAGTGGCAAATTTATCAATACTTTTAGAAGCACTTAAAGTTTCAGGTGAGTGAAATAATTAAATTTCTAAAAATTTGGATGAAGCGGATCTTTCAGACTGATGTAAACTACAAAATCAGCAATAAGTATGCATTAACAACATTTTTCCAACAGACAATAAATACCTTTCAGATGTTAAGTCTAAACACTGCTAAGAAGTACCCGGTTTAATATCCCCAAATTTAACATAACTTTTTGCCGGAAAGCAATATTCTTTGTAAATAAGCTAATTCTTTTATCAATTACACATTCTTTTTCAAAAATATTTTTTCAGGATTTTCTTCCATTGAAAATTGTTTGCTTTGAAATGAGATCCACAAATATAAACTTCTTCTGGTAAATCTTTTTCCTGTATTTTCAATGCATCTAGCTACTTTTGTCTTTGCTCTACATTCGTACGAAATCTACAATTTTATATTGTAAAAAGTTATCGATTTATCAACAAATAAGTTTGCGTTACTCCACTGATACTCCCCTATGGAATGAAAAAAAAAATAAGACTAATATGTCACTCGAAAAATATCTAAACACTCAAACAAAGGCAGCCATTTTATCGCAAACGAATACAGATACATAAGATGTCTCGGTATAATTCCTCAATACCGCTAATATCCAGTGGAGTCAGAGCACTACATGAAAACTTTAGTCCTCCAATTCTATATCCACTTACAACTAAACCACAAACTGAAAAATCTCACAAGATGCTTTCAAGAAAAAGATTAATCCGATTTAAATCCGTCAGACCTACAGCATCCAGTCAAAATTATCCTCAAACTGATAAAAATAGAGAAAGATCATGGCGACTTGATAACGCAATTTTACCGACATCGAATTAGTGTAAGACACCGATTAAAATAAATAAAAAAAACCATTTCGATATGGTTCGGCAAGTCTATCGCCATCCAGAGACACTAGTGAACAAATTGCAGAAAAATAACGATATTCTTCCACGAAGCATATTGACATGTGCAGTGTTGCCGTTTCAGTTGGCAGGCGGGAAATTCAAAAATTGATGGACACATCGATCTGGCTTTGTAATTACTATTTGGGAAGAGATGATTCATTCATTAATATTAGATATTGTCAACCTCTTAAAAGCATTTAGATTCTGTAAATCATACTCATCAATATGCATATTTATTGCATATTCTGTATTTTACATCAGTCTGAAAGATCCGCTCCATCTATATTTTCCTAAATTGAATTATTATACTCATCTGAAACTTTTAGTGCTTCCAAGAGTGAGGACTCTCTTATAACCAATAAGAAAAATGTTCTAATAATGTCACTGATATTGAGGTTCCAATAAAAAATAAAAACAGGAAATTAACATGAATACTGATGAATTATCCGAAGCAAGGGTTACTTCATTTTGCAAGGACAAGGAAAAACTAATTTACAAAAAAAATGCCTTGAATTTATTCATGAAAGTGGGGACAGATTTTTAAAATTTAAATTCTTTAAAAACATTTTTCAACCATCCCATCACCAAAGAAAAGCTTTTTATATTTCCCGATCCTATCGTATGGTTCAATTAGTTATTACTTAATGTTGCTCGACTTCGAGATAATGAAGGAGTTGAGCGGAAACAAAAATTAAAACAATACATATTTTCTACGAAAAGGATTTTAGGGATCTCAAATATTTGAGTTTATCTACTCGAAAGTAGCTTTTTCATAACTACGATGTTTTATATAAAAACACATGATTTGTTAGTATTTATTTAAGTGATACCAAAATTTAAATTGTCCACAGTAATCAGTACAAGATGAGTAATTATTGAACTTACCACTGAATTTGGAAGTTGTTCTAATTCAATCTGAGTAATGATAGATATGTAATCAAATTACATATTTTGTTCAATGCCTTTAGTGAGTTTACTAATTCAATCAACTGACGATCTTAAATGAAATTATACTCGGTAATATTTTTTTGGTTTGTACAAAACACATAGAGACTAACGGAGAACGTCGAAACAGGCGTCAGGCAGTCGAATAGTGAGTGTGGTAATAGTAGTACATGTCTTGGATTTCTCAATGTGAATATTCTTCTTATCTTCATAGTATCTTTTAAGGACTTCTAGTTTTGTGATATGTTCATTCAACAAATTTTCGGCAGCTGTCTGTATGTCCTCAGTGTCGATTCATTGTACAATCAACCAATCAACATGTAAAGTACGAATCAACTAAGAAAATGCCACAGGCGTCATCAACTAGTTATCGTCTGCCTCACTTTAAAATATTCCCTCTCTGTCGCTTCAGACTGATATACCAGTGGCGTAGGTTCTTATTTCTTATTTACAAAAAAATATATTTTAAAGATTTAAACATATATTACAGTAGGATATTACTTAGTTATTACTATCTTATAGAAATAGCAACTGTTTATTGCATAGAGGTTTGGTGTGCATGGTATATTTATAATAAACGCAGTGTTTGCACGTGTTGAGTGTAATATTTTCATTCAAAGATTTCAGGCATTAGTTGACCAGAATCAGCAGTTATCTCAAGTAGAAAAGTTGTATTATTTACAGGGCCGACTTAAGGGTGAGGCAGAAAAATTAATTCAGCAACTTGAGTTGACAGATGAGAATTATTTAGTAGCTTTTCGTATATTGCGAGAACGATTTGAAAACAAAAAAAATATTATAGACAAACATGTAGAAGAATTATTTAACATGCCAGTAATTACTAAGGAATCAGCTCCTTTTTTAAGAAATTTAACTGACACATTCAAACAACTAATTACTTCACTCAAAGCTCTAGGTGAACCAACTGATTCGTGGGATCGCCTATTAATTCAACTATTAAAAATTAAACTAGACGCACGTACTAGGGAACGTTGGCATGAACATTTACATTTACAAAATAAAAGAGAACCTCCACCATTGTCAGAATTTCTCGACTTTTTAGTAAATCGTTGTGAATATTTAGAAAGCAAAGAAAAAACTGATAATCAGCAAACCATGTTAAAATCTAACTATTATAATCACACGCACAAAAATGCAAATAACAGTATACAAACAAACAAAATTAATTCTAAATATCCCTCACGAGGTGAAGGTCAAACAATCACATGTGCCGTCACGCAGGCGCAATGCGCTTATTGCAAAGATCAAGATCATTACATTTATTCATGTAAAAAATTCCTTAAGTTACCAAGTTCAACGCGACAAAACGAGGTAATTAAACTAAAATTATGCTTTAATTGTCTCAGAGGTGATCATAGGTCAGATTCTTGCACTCGTGGAACCTGCAAGGTTTGTCAAAAGAAACATAACACACTAATTCATCGAGACAACATTCAAACACAAAATCACAGCAATCCTTCATTAGCCACAAACACACATTTGGCAGTTAAAAATATACAAAACACAGACGCACCTCAAGAAACTATCCAACTCTCATCAATCACACATCATCTAAATAATAAAAAACAAAATGTTCTTCTTAGCACAGCGGCTGTATTCCTCAAAGACAAATCAGGCAATTTAATCAAAGCACGTGCATTGTTAGACTCGGGTTCTCAATCAAATCTAATAACCTCTGACCTTGCGCGAAAATTAAATATCGGTACTACCAAAATAAACTTACCAGTGATCGGTGTTAATCAGGTTACTACTAATATCACAGATCAATTAAATATTGATATAATTTCAAGAGAAAACAATTCTTTTCAACAAAATGCTACATTTTTAGTTATAAACCAAATAGCGGGTAATATTCCAAACTTCAAAATCGATTGTCAACATTTAAATATTCCGAAACGAAACACATTACTCTTGCGGATCCTGAATTCGATAAATCCGCCAAACTGGATATTCTCTTAGGCGCAGGTGTCTTTTGGGATATTTTAGCGGATGGGCAATTTAAGCTCGGCGACGGTAAACCGATACTTCAGAAAACATTATTTGGATGGGTCATATCGGGACCCATATATCAAAATTATTCAATTCAAAATAACAGTAGTAATACCATATCATGTAATTTAATCACAACTACGCTTGAAAACGCAATTGAGAAATTTTGGAAAATCGAGGAATACCAAGACGATAACAAAACCAAACGGACGATTGAAGAAAAACAATGCGAAGAACATTTCCTAAAAACAATTCAGCGGACTGAAACTGGCAGATTTCGTGCGACGTTGCCAGTTCGCGAAGATGTAGGCGATTTGGGGAATTCTAAGATGAATGCGATTAAAAGGTTTCACAAATTAGAATGTAAACTGATCAATGATACAGTCATACGTCAACAATATTCGGAGTTCATGAGGGAATATGAAAAACTCGGGCACATGACCAAGGTGCCGACGTGGGCAACGGAAGTGGATGGAAAGGGAGTTTTTTACCTACTACATCATGGTGTCGTGAAGGATAGTGCAACCACTAAACTACGAGTGGTGTTCGATGCATCCGCCAAAACAGGAAACGGTATTTCGTTGAATGATACGCTAATGGTGGGTCCTACAATACAGGAAGATCTTTTTGCTATCATCATTCGTTTTAGACAACACAATGTAGCAATGGTAGCGGACATAGAGAAGATGTATCGGCAGGTGGAAATTGTAGAAGAGCAACGTGATTTACAGCGAATTATGTGGCGTTCGGATCCAAACCTGCCTCTAGAAGTCTACACATTAAACACCGTAACATACGGCACAGCTCCAGCTTCATTCATTGCTATACGATGCTTGCACCAACTCGCTTTAGAAAACAGTAAAAAGTACCCAGTAGCATCACAAGTAATAACTGGCGATTTTTATGTTGATGAACTCATCACTGGTACAGACACCAACATCACCAACATTTTAGAAAGTGGATCCTTTCCTCTTCGGAAGTGGAAAACTAACAAACCAAACATTTTCAACGATATTAACAACATTTCAGATCTACCAGATCATTATCTATCAACCGATGACCAATCAAAAACTTTAGCGTTTGTCTGGAACTCTCAATCAGACACGCTACATTTCAGCACAGATTCAATACAAATTGAAAATAACAATTTCACAAAACGCGAAATACTCTCCGTAATTGCTCAGTTATTCGATCCATTGGGCTTGGTCGGTCCAGTAATTGTTAAAGCCAAGGTTATCATGCAAAAACTTTGGCAGCACAAAGTAGATTGGGATCAAATTGCTCCTTCACCAATAATTTCAGAGTTTATTCATTTACAAAAGGAATTACCTATTTTGGCTACAATTAAAATTCCTTGACAAATAACAGTTCCCAATGCCAATATTATTGAAATTCACACTTTCAGCGATGCATCTACTATCGCGTATGGTGCGTGTTCATACCTACGAACTGTAGATAACTCCGGACAATGCTCTGTACGTTTAATTTGTGCTAAATCAAGAGTAGCACCTTTAAAGGTTGTCACGTTGCCACGCTTGGAGCTAAACGCAGCTTTATTAGCAACGAATCTGACAGCTAAGCTCATGGAGGCTTTTACTTGTCGTATATCTAACATTTTTTATTATACTGATTCAACCATCGTTTTATCGTGGTTAAATACGGAACCCGCACTTTTAAAAACATTTGTAGCAAACCGCGTAGCGGACATACAAGGAAAATCCAAAATCGAAAATTGGCAACATGTAAAATCCGAACATAACGCGGCTGACATCATCTCGAGAGGATCACTACCCAGTCAGCTGCTCGAATGCGACATGTGGGGGAACGGGCCATTCTTTCTAAGCAATCCTAATCGACCGGTCACGAATAATAATTTTTTACCACTCAATGAATTACCAGAGGTAAAAAATTCCGCGTTAACACAAAATGTAATTATAGCTGATAGTACGATATTCGAGAGATATTCTAATTTCGACAAATTAAACAGAGTCATAGCGTGGATTTTACGATTTAAAGGTAACACATTACGTGCAAAACATGATAGAATATACGGTACAAAACTCACAGTGCACGAATTAAAACTGGCAAAACAAAGTATTATAAGGGCAACGCAATCAGTGCATTTTGCGGAAGAAATAAAATGTTTAATTAAAAATAAACCGCTAAACGCTCATTCAAAATTGTTAACTTTAAACCCATTTTTAGATAGCGATCATTTATTGCGGGTAGGGGGGAGAATTGTCAATTCAAACTTTTCATTTGACAAAAAATTCCCTTACGTCATACCTCATAATGGTCACGTCACGCGCCTTCTAATCGAAAGAGAGCATACATTATTATTACACGCTGGTGCTCAAGCAACTTTGGCCTCTTTCAGAAATAACTTTTGGCCATTGCGGGGTAAACAAATTGTCAAAAAGATTTTACATCAATGTATAACTTGCTTTCGAGTAAAGCCTCGCTCTTACAATGAAAAAATGGGAAACTTACCTAGCGTACGCTTCGCACAAGCTAGACCGTTTTTAAGCAGTGGCATCGATTACGCGGGGCCATTTTCGGTCAAGGAAGTTAAGCACAGAAATAGAAAATTTATAAAGGCATATTTGTGTATTTTTATTTGCATGACTACCAAGGCTGTGCATTTAGAGGTAGCAACTGATTTAACTGCAAATTCGTTTCTAAACGTCCTCAAAAGATTTTTTTCACGGCGCGGTCTATGCAGTGATATATATTCTGACAATGGGGGATGTTTCGTTGGAGCAAACAATGATTTGCGATCGTTCCTAAAAACATTAGAACAAGACAATTCATTTTCTACATTTTGTGACACACAAGGAATTCGGTGGCATTTTAACCCTGCGAACAGCCCGCATATGGGTGGTTTGTGGGAATCGGCTATGAAATCGGCCAAATATCATCTAAAAAGAGTGATAGGTCTAAACTGCTTGTCTTTGGAAGATTTTACCACCCTATGCATTCAGGTGGAGGCCACTCTTAATTCTAGACCTCTCATCCCATTAACCGATGATCCCAACGACCTTTGTCCTTTAACTCCCAGTCACTTTTTAATTGGCGACGTGTTGAAGGCCATACCTCAATCAAACGTTCAGCAAATACCAGTTAACCGGCTATCAACGTATCATGCACTGCAGCAAATGTATCATCATTATTGGCGACGTTGGTCTTCCGAATACGTCTCAACTTTGCAGCAACGTGTAAAGTGGAAAACTGCAAGTAAAGAACTTCTCAATATAGGAGCTCTCGCCTTATTGAAGGATAAGAAATTGCCGCCATTGTATTGGGCTTTAGCTCGCATTGTTAAGCTGCATCCAGGCAGCGATGGCATCACTAGAGTAGTTACCCTCCGTGCGAAGAATGGAATCCCGAAGAGGGCGGTGTCAGAAATTTGCGTCCTACCCATAGACGTTTAAAAAGTGTTTCTTAGTGATTGACATTTATTTTGACATTTTACTTTTAAGTTATTTGAAAACACATATAAATTTCATAATTTTTTATATTATTTGTCGTTTGAAAGTCGAGCCTTTCAAGGAGGCCGGTATGTTTAACCATTTAATGTATATATTTAAATTATGTTGAGTGCGCTACTGAACTTGGCACATGCGCCTACCTAGAGTAACCGGGCTTGCGCAGAAGAAGACAGACATCAATCATCAAGGAGCCACGAGGCCAACAGCATTTTTTGTTCAGGCACACAAAGCATTTGTACAATAAAGTGAAAATCGAAACAAATCGTTTTATTGTGCTTCTCACATTGTATACAGTCCACTTTAAAACATTTTCAATCAAGATATCCAACCAAGACCTTGCTTTCCAACTTTTTTTGCGGACATTATTAAAACGATTTTGTCCCTAATGTTCAAAAACAGCGCTATCTGTAGAATAAACTATGGCACAGATTAAAAAATAACACCGAACACAATAAATCACACTATCTACTGAACAACGAATAATACTAAATGCTGAATGTCCGATGTTCGGTCGGTTATGCATCTGACTATAAGCGCAAATTATTTATAATATTACCGTACTTTCCTTCCTAAGTAAAGGCTTGGCAATATCGAAGAGAGGCTCGGGATGGTAATAGATCCATGTATGGAGTGTAGAGAAGGAGTAACATCTCTTATGGACGGTACGTTTAAAATATGGTCTGAATTCTGTAGGGATAATACGTGGCACTGATTGTACTATGAGATTGAGATCTGAAGTTAAACACTTACTATATCTGAAACTAGCTTTAGATTCTATAAACTAACGAAAACAGAATATTATGTAGGTGGTGAAAAGAATTAAACAACGTTTAAAAATATTAAAAAAATAGTAAAAAAATCATGGTGAAAACTTGTTGTATTTCTGGATGTATAAGTGGTTCTTTAAAAGATTGTGGTATTCGTTCATCTCAAAATATAAAACAAGCAAGTCTCTTTGGAATACCAAAGGTAAGTCATGTTTGAATCTCTTAGAAAGCAAAATTCATTTTTATATGACTATAACTATTATATTAGTTGCTAATGAAGTTCAATATTTTATTTTTATGAACCGAAATATTTTTTTTATTATTCTATTATTTTTATTGATCTAATTATATCGCTATAATTATTATATTAGTTACGGATAAAATTCAATATTTTATTTTAATCAACCAAAATGTTTTTTTATACTATTTCATTATTGTTACATGATTCTACTTTTTTTTCATATTAGAATATATGTATTATCTAAACCAAATAAATAGCTAAATAATAAAGTTAATTTAACGAGATTCATTATCACGGTGCATTATTTAAAGCATTACTATACAGTTATTTTCAAATCAGCGCGTAAAATTCAAGCGAATACCCTCTATAATCAGCGCCACCTATTTTCCCATCAAAAATCAGCTCACATTTTTTAACCCAGAGATGTTCCTCCTTCTCTACACTCCATAGATCCATGGTTACGCTACGACTTACCTTCGAATTCTGATTTGGACCATGCGGCATTCGTGCAGCTTTGCGTCTATTTAGCACTTGCATTTCTATATGAAAAATACCGAACAATCGTAAAAAAATGCCAGAAGGAAATTATTGCAGACTTTGTCAGTTATGACGCGTCTGGCCTTTTCTTAGCTGATTTGTACTTTATACAATAAGTTTTTACATATATTTATTGTATTTAAATATTTACCTCTATTATTCGATTCACTTCCCCATTTTGTTTTCTATTAGCATCTTGATTAGCCATTCGAAGTATTAACTGATGTGGAGTTGTCAGTATTGGTATTACCATTCGTTTTCTTAATGCTTCTTTTACACTTGTCAATTTGTCACTGTGCAATCCAATCAAACGAAGACTACGAAGAAGAAGAGGAGAAGCAAGAAGTAGAAGAAGAGAAGGAGGACGAAGTATAAGGAGAATAGCAGAAAAATACTTTTGAGTGGCGGTGTCGTGATTTTTAAAAAAATTTTCTATCGGAATTCAAATTTCCGTTCTAATTTTTGTAAAAATTTGTTAATTTTCTCAATAAAGTTTGTTGAAAAAATCCTATTTTTTAAATTTAAATAAATTTCAATCATTTTTATGCCCCTTTCCGTCAATTTGATGCCCAATTCCATTTGGCACAAAAATTTCAAAAATATGACTTAATTTATTATTCAACTATCAAGCCGATAATTTTTCTTATGTCTCAAGTCTATCAATTTCAATAAATTCCAATAAAACAACTTGAAAATAGCAATTTTTTTTCGCGTAATTTCGATGCATAAATCAAAGATTCTCAACATTTTTTTAGAATATTGTTGTGTATCGTAAAAAGTATAGAAAAGAAAAACAGCAGTGAGCGAAGAATTACTTAAACTAAAAAAATTTGATTCTTGTATTTTCTAAAATTAATATAAATCATAATAGAAGAGTGATAGTAAATTGACCAAATTTCGACTGGGAAAATGTGAAAACCAACCTGGAAAAATCGGGAGCAGACGAGTACTTGATTTTCAATTTCTACTGAACACCTATTTCAAGAAAAGTTGTGGATGTAACGGATAAAAGTATGAACAACTGTTGACTCGTTTTTCCTGAATTCTCTGTATCTGAGTTAAGAAGCTATGTGCATATCTATGTACTCTGCTTGGAATTGAAGGTAAAGTTATTCCAAGTTTCTCAGACAGAACTAAGACACCGAATGAGAACTCTTACGACAGAATAGAGTGCAGGAAAGCACATTCATTACTTCCTCTACCTTCCGTTGAACTATCAAGAGCTTCTAGAAGAGCGGGGAATGCAGGAAGTTGTTTCATTAAGGTCAACACTGCTTCGAGCATTTCTATACACCTTGTTTTACACAGTGTCTTTGAAAACTATATTTACCTGGCTCAATTCAATCGGAGATATGGAAAGTTGCTGTATACTGCAAGAAGTTACATCTTGGAAATTCCGGTTTGGACTTTCTTAATTATTCCACTCATTTTCATCTGCCATTATTGTGAAAAACTCTAGACTTTTTTCGATTCGATTTACTTCAGCGCGAATTCTGAAGCTAGATTTACTATAAAATTTCCTTGGACGAAACAACTCCCAGTTGCATCTATAATTTCATGTTCTATATGATACGTTTTGGACACAACATGAAACCATCATTTAATAATTGGAATAAGCTTAATTGAGGTACAATCTGCGAAACGGTTTTTGTTGGCAAAAATCTTGAAGAAGCCTATGGATATTTAGCGTCAGTGTGTGAAGTAACTTTTCTTAATTTCATAACTTTCCCATTTTCTGAATAATTCTCGTATTCAATGGCAAACAGAAACATTATCTAAATAGTTTTAGTTTGAAAATAACTAGGTATAAGACATCAATCAATCCAAAATATAAGTCGAATTCACTTTATTTACAATCCAAATTACAAATATAATGATATGAATATTCACTATCTATGGAAATTTAAATACCCGGATCTGATCGACGGTTATTGAACAAAGTCATAGAACATTCTAATCCCGGAGCTTTTGGCGAACATTATCTAATCAAAGTGTATTTCGAACTAGAGTTTCCATAAATAATCCAATTGTTTTATCCTAATTTCACAAAATCTGGTTACAATTGTGAGGAATCAGCGATCAATGTCCAATTTAGCGGAGAATCAATTGAACTACTCATATTATTGATTGTTATACTAATAGATGGAGTATTGTCAATATTCTCAGTAGTTCTAGAATCACTAATTTCATTTATTATTTATTCTGCTACTTTTTAATTTTTTTCTGTATCCTTATATTCTGCTTGATTGCGATTGGTTTTTTCTATCAGATCACCAGATGCAACATTTTCCTACAGACAAATTTAAAAATTACTATATTTAAAATTGGTATTTTCATCTTACCTCTTCATTCGCAAATTTATCCTCAAAACCACTTGATGAAGGACTGGCTTTTCCACTACATTCAATTTGTGATTGCTCTTCTTCTAATATACTTTCCGTTGTTAAATTGATCATTAGAGCTGTACGCAATAGCAGAACATTGTAAAATAAAGTGTTACGACAAACCTGCTAATTTAAAGAAGACTACACTGTTCATATTCCTTTTATTATTCCAAGTCCAGATGATAATTTTGTTTTTTCTTTTGCTGTAAAAACGACATATTTGTCTTCTGAGTAGAAAGGTAGAGGATTAAGTTTTAATAAACGAAAGACAAAGAGTTATTTTCTTCTATTTTTTTTTCAAAATGTATATATTTTGCATAGAATAAATCTTTTAATTTAATCATGACAACGTTAAGTTCTGTAGATAGAATTGGTCACAACATTACGCAGGCAAAACTCAAAGTTATAAAAGTTTTACATTTGTTTTTCTTATGACGGCGAACCGAGGAGATGGCCGAACCAGAATTTGTTGCGATTATCGAAAATTAAACAAAAATATAATACGCGATAGATTTCCACTTCCCCTTATTGAAGATGTCCTAGACAGCTTACAGAGAGCAAGGATATTCAGCACCCTTGATTTGAAAAATGGATTTTTTCATGTACCTGTTGAAGCAAGAGCACAAAATATACTTCTTTTGTAACGCCGATTGGTCAGTACGAGTTTATGAAATGTCCATTTGGAAGTAGTAGTCAAGCAGTTTTCCAACGATTCATCGCTCATGTCTTCAGGGAGTTGACTGCAGGAATGTATGTTATATACTACATGTTATCATCTTGAGTGCGAACGAAGAAGAGGGGATAGAAAGACTAAAACTTGTATTAAAGACAGCTGCAGAATATGGACTAGAAATGAAAAAGAAAAAGTGTCAACTGTTGAAAACCGAGGTAAAATTTTTAGGATACATAGTAAGTGACAAACAAGTCCAATCATAACTACACACCTATGCAAATATACATAGTTATTGAGCATTCTTTTAGCAGCGATCTAGTGACGATTCGAAGCTTCACCGGATATACTACATGAGTAGAAAGACGACCCCTGCAGAGATGAAGTATACAAGCTATGAGCTCGAAATACTCGCCATTATTAAAAGTGTGAAGAAATTCCGAATCTACTTGCTAGGAACGAAATTTAAAATAGTTACAGACTGTAATGCATTCATAAAAACCATGGAGAAAAGGGACCTTACAACAGGAGTTGCACGATGGGCCCTGATGCTAGAAGAATTTCAGTATGAAATTGAGTATAGACGATGTAGGCAGATGGCGATAAAAAGGATTTTGACTACCGAAGAGTATGAAGATTTTTATTTAGAGCATGATATATTGTATAAATACGATAATGGATTAAAATTACTTGTCATTCCAAAGAACATGCAGACTTAAAAAATAATAATAAAAGTCCACGAGATAGGAAATTTTTGAAAGAAAAAAACACAAGGAGTAGTAAACAAGGAATTTTACATACCAAGACTAAAAGACAAAATAGAAACGATTAAAAATAACTGTATACCTTGTATATTATGGAATAAAAAGGAAGGAAAGAAAGAATGAATGCTTCATCCTATACAAAAACTAAAAGGTCCGCTAGAGACGTATTACGTCGACCAAATAGGACCAATGAAGTGAACAAAAAAATTATCAGCACATTTTTGTGATAGTTGATGACTTTTTCAAATTTGTGTGGCTTTATCCAACAAAATCAACCACGACGAAAGAAGTGACATGTTGTCTTGAAAAATAGCGTAAAATATATCACTTCGTCCTGTACGAAAGAAAGAAGGAATGCTTCATCCTAAAATCAACAAAATCAACGACGACGAAAGAAGTGATATGTTGTGAGCGTAAAATATTTGGAAACCCGTCAATGATAATATCTGACAGAGGATCCGCGTTCCGTTCTGAAGAATTCGAATTATATTGCCGAGAAGAAAATATTAAACATGCGTCAACAACTTGTGGAGTCCCACGAGGTAATGGACAAGCGGAAAGGGCAAATAGGACCCTTATACCAATCTTAACAAATCACAGTTTTGAAGAGCCAGGAAAGTGGTACAAATACGTTGACAAAGTACAGACTGCCTCTAATTCGACCTATCAGCGAAGCATAACTACCACACCCTTTGAAGTATATACATCTGATCCAAATTAAAGAGAAAATTTTTAGATCCACACGAAATTGTTAAGGTTAAAGAAAATGATAGATATGACGTTGTTAAAATCGGAGATCACGAATCGAACGACAACATGCGCTGAATATATAAATCCATGGGTCAGCTATGAAAGAGACGATTCCGAGGCGGATTCTGAGCAGAATGGCCCAATGTAGGATCGAGATTATTGCTCTACTCCATCCTACGGCGAGGCGCAAATTCTGTAATAACAGTGTTTTCTTTCTAACCGGCGTTTTAAGCAGAAAAGAACCCTAGACAACCAAGAAAATCATTTAGTTATTTATTGCGTTATGAAGTTCTGTGGTGATACGAGGATGTATTGAAAAATTCTTAGCCTACTATAAAACCAAACAAAATTTCAATGACAAAATATTTTATTACGCAACAAGACCTCCACACCTTTTATTACCTCATCGTTGGGAGAAAATTTACGACCTATTGAACTTTTTTTCAGTTGAGTGATCAGTAATGTCGGATAGTAATCTCCAGTTATTGTTCTACCCTTATTAAAAAAATCAATCATGATTACTCCATGGCAATCCCAAAAAACTGGAGTAAGAACTTTTCTAGCACAATTTTGAACACGAAACTCCTTAGGTCTGGGAAAACCAGAGTGTCGCCATTCCATCCATTGTTGCTTTGTTGTCATAAACTGTATCGATATTTTCGAGGACCTATACAGGGCTGGCCTTCCCGATCGGTCATCATCTTCAATGGAAAATTTACCTCGTAAATCTGCTCACCTCTTCACGCTTCTAAATACAGGTACTTGATGATGGCTCGATACTCCAATTTTTCGATTTTCACATTTTCGGTGGACATATTTTTTCTTTCAATTTATTGCGTAACTCTGGTTTACGTTTTTGACGTAAAACTTAACACTGACACTTAATAACTTATTAATAACTTAATAAGTTATTGTTCGGTATGCTATGGTAACGCAATATTTTGTTTATGCATGGAACTGGTCTGGGCTACCAACTTATAAATACATCGTCGTATAGTTCAAATCGGGGAAGACAATAACCCCCCCACTTTGGGATTCTCAAATATTTGAGGTTACCTACTCCAAAATAACGTTTTCATCACTTTAGGGTTATGTAACACACAATACCAATTTGTTGGGGTTTATCTAAGAGATACAAAAATTTTAAATTGTTCACAATATCCAGTACAAAATGAGTAATTACTGAACTTACCACTGAATTTGAAAATTGTTCTAAATCAGTGTGAATTATTATAGCTAGTATTTCCTACAAGAAATAATCCATTGATGATTTGCAGTTATTACAAATACCAAAAACAGTTGAATCACCTCTTCCTGTAGTTTTTTGTATCTTTCGACCAAATGGATCAAATTCCATATTTTTTTCAATGCCTTTAGTGAGTTACTAATTCAATTAACTAACCATTTGAAATCAAATTATACGCGGTAATATCTTTTGTTTTGTACAAAACACATTTAAACTAGAGAACATCGAAACAGGCGTCATACAGTGTAATAGTGAGTGTGCGTGGTAGTAGTAGTAAATGCAGCACACAAATTGTTCTCACGTATTTTATGAAATAATCATCACTTTTCCCCTTTTGTTCACTATCATCATCTTTATTAGCCATTCGAAGTATTATCTGATCTGGAATTGTCAGTATTAATATTGTCATTCGTTTTCTTAATGCGTATTTGACACTTCTCAATTTGTCACTATGCAATCCAATCAACCGTTAATTCCATAATTATATATATTCAGATTTGAGATCATTATTGAAGGTATCTAAGGCTCCATTTTCCGATTCTTTTTCATACTTATACAATTCGAAATTATGTATGATTGTACCATTCCAGTCCAGAAAGAAATCATGCTCATTTACGTTTCAAACGATAAGCATTTTTTACTTCTTGTCAACATCATTTTCCTCATCATGGCTCTTCACATTATAATTGTTACATAAGATAGCATTAGATGGCTAGTTTATGGTCTCCTATATCAACTACACATGACCACTAGGTGGCAGCAGAACGGACGTCAAGTAGAAACGTCAGTGGTACTCCTGCGCTTATCAGAGATATTATAAAACATATATAATTTCTTAATAAAATAGTATTCAATAAGTTCTGACTATAATTTAACAAGTTATAAAACATGTAACAATAATAATGTGAATTACTCACAATAGTAAATTGATGCAATTAAATATTTTGTTTTTGAACTAAGTGGTTTTTAAAATATTTAAATTAGTAGAAATGCACCTGTATTGTACTTAAAATTTGGGTTGCCAACTTAACTTTCATAGCTATTATGGTTGAGAGAGAATAAAAAAAAATCTATCTGCTCAGTAACCATCACAAAAAGCCCTTACATTGTTTTCACCTTTGCATTGATAAATTTCGCAAATCATGCCACTTGGAATTTCGTCGAAATGGTCTAATTACAACTCTGGTTAGCAAAAAGATATCGAAACAAATTATATATCATTAAAAAATCTTCACTCTAGCGATGTTTATAAAAAAACAAAAGCTTCCTATCACCTTTACTTTTTTTTAAACGCATAAATTGTTAGAACAATATGAATATTTAAGATACATTACATACTGTGAAAGTTATGAAGTTATAACTTCTTGCATAAGTTAAAATAAGAAGAGACATGGAAATCAGGAAAATGGAAGAAAATATCTTGTTTAACAATTCAGAAATTTTCAAAGTAAAATTTGATTGGATGTCAGTAATTTACAAAAATTTTTTGTCATAATAGTATAGCAAGTCAGCAATGTAAAAAATGAGATCGGGAGTTTTTATGACAGCTATATATGTTATTAAGGAATCAATCCGATGAGTATTAAACACGAAAAAAAAAAGGATTATGATGCAATGAAGTGATAAACTCCACTTTAGTAATGAAAATTATGAATTTTGATCTTCTGCATTAAAAATAATACATCGAGGGAAAAAGAAGACATGTACTAAAAAAATTAAAAGGAGTAACAGAAAGAGGCATATTCAAAATTATACTTATCTACAATTATTCTATATATCTCATAACAGTAAAGGGTGACATAGAGTTGAAAAGCAAAGAAAAAATGTGTGAAAACATTTAGAAATACATATAATTAATATCAAATAGATACCTTCCATACGACAGCTGTAAGCCTACATTTTGATATTTAGGACTTTTTTTGAAAAGAATACTGTACCCTTTTCGTTCTCTCAACGTTTTTGCTTCTATTAGAATGATTTGATAACAATATACTTTCAACTGGTTGTTGAAGAGCTAAAAAAATAAAACATAAGTGTGTGGGTATGTGTCAGTAGAAACGGCATTACCTCACCCAATTCAAACAAACATGTTTCTTGAATATTCAACAACTTTAAAATACCTTTGACATGGAGTACAATAAACCATTAAGTTGCATTAAAATGTATTTGCTAAGCTAAATTTACACTCGCCATGTCATATGCATGCAGGACTTTTCAAGAAAATTCTTCATTAATCATTCAGTTTCATTGGCAGATATAGTGTTGAATTTGTACAAAGTGATTAAAGTGATGAAATGGTAAGTGACTTGAAAGTTCTTATTTAAAAACTGGTAAGACAATAATTGGAAATAATTATGGAAACATGACATTGCTAAAGTTATTTTTTTCAGACTAGTATGAGATTTTCAAGGAAAGTCACCTAAAATACTTAAGAAACTATATGACTTTATATCAAATATTGTTGAGCAACTACCAATTATTTTGATAAAGAGTAAATTTATTGGAAAAATGTTAATATTTAGAGAAATATCAATTCATTGGCAACATTTTTCATCAATTCATTGTAAACTACAAGTTACTTATTCTTCACAATTGGGGTAGAGTTTCTTTAAAGAATTTAATCAAACAAAAATTACTCAATATATTATTTTCTTACCTCAGAAATATGAATAAAACAAGTAAGATGGGTCAGAACAATACGAGGATCTTTTCTATCACATATTTATTGTGCAGAAATACCACAGTTCACTTGAATGATCTTTATCTTGCAATTCCATAAGGTAGGTACTGCAAAGCTACTAAAGGTCCTCATGTGAATCCATCCAAACGCTTCTATTAAATCAATCATTATATATAGGTAAATATTTAAAAAAAAATGTTGTCCTGGATTGTTTTATCACATTTCCAAAAATTTTACCTAAATAATAAAATCACTGCAAAAATCTTCAAAACCGGGTAGATGCGGTTCTCTAGTTGCTACTTCAATAAACTAATTCTTTTTGGTGTAGTGCTTATACTTGTTATTAAAAAAGATATTCAAATACTTGCCAACATCTTAAAAGCATTTAGCTTGTTTAAATCATATTCATTAACATAAAACATTGTGGTGTGTATGTGAGCGTTTTCAAATACACATGTACGTAAAGGTATATTAAGTTCAAAACTCTGACATCAATAAGATGATGATTATGATGGCAAAATCAGATGAAAGAATACGACATGCAATATCAAATTACCTAGTTAAAGGTGTAGAAAATGTGAGAAATAATTGTACATACCTACTATAAGAATCAAAATTTTAAAAATATACATTTTCAATCAAAATTTACTTCATTACTTAAAATGTATTCACCTATATTCACGTATAAAACTTAAACATAAATAAGTTTTCCGACTAGATACCAATTCCGTTCCTATCATTATAATGAATTACGAAGTTCTTTTGTTTGAAACTTCGGTTTACTTTGACCTTGGACGAATAAAAAAGATGAACCCAGCTGACATTTTTGAATATAATTGAAGCCAACTTACAGTAAACCTCAATGTTGTCAAATTTTACAATTTATTTATTAGCTGGATGCATGTTACGTTTCAAAAATTTTTATTCATACATCGTAATATTATTAAAAATCAATAAGAATCTGGCTCTAGTTCTCACTAAATTTGGTTAATTGACAATAATCCCCACAATTGATCTAAAAAAAGAAGAAGAAAATAATTTTGGCGAGAATGTTTATGAAAAAATATAAGCTAGGCAACATTGCTATGTAACTGTATTCGTTTATGCTTTTGTTTTATCTAGAATAGAATGTGTGAATGAAATAATATCAAATACTAGTTTTATTTGAACACAAATTTACTATAGAAATGTGCCAACAAATCTTCGAATCAGCAAATACTTCGAAACATAAAACACACTGAAGTAGCAATTTGTGGGCTGCTTTTACTACTTCTGCTACCACCACACTCACTATTATATGTCTGACGCCGGTTTCGATGTTCTCCTATTCTCTGTTAGTATCTATGTGTTTTGTACAAAACAAAAAAATATTACCGAATATAATTTCATTTAAGATCGTCAGTTGATTGACTTAGTAAACTCACTAAAGGCATTGAACAAAATATGTAATTTGATTACATATCTATCATTCTGTAGAGTTTTGTAAGTAACTAATTTAACCATATGACTGGAATAGGGAAATATAAAAAGCTTTTCTAAAAATTAAAACTAAGACTAATACGTCACTTGAACAATATCTAAACACTCAAAAATATTTCACTCCAACAAATCTATTCAAAATGCTTTCTCAGTTTTTAGTGAACAAAGGCAGCCATTTTATCGCAAACGAATACAGATACATAGCGATGTTGCCTAGCTTATATATTTTCATAAACTTTTTCATCAAAATTATTTTCTTGGTCTTGAAAATATTTTTATTTAGGAAAATAACGATAAACCTCCAAGGAAAAAATCATGTCTAGTTAAGATGTATCAGTATAATTCCGCAATACCGTCAATATCCAGTGTCAGTCAGAGCACTGAATGAAAACGTTAGCCCTCCAAAAAAGAAGAAAGTAAGATTTGATCTCGAAAATATATCTATATTCACTTAAAACAAAACCACAAACTGAAAAATCTTGCAAGATGCTTTTAAGAAAAAGATTTATCCGATTTAAATCCTTTAGACCTACAGCATCCAGTCAAAATTTTCCACAAACTGATATAAATAGAGAAAGATCATGGCGACTTGATTCCGCAATTTTACCGACATCGAATCAGTATAAGACACCGAATGAAATAAATGATAAAAACCATTTCGATATGGTTCGGCAAGTCTATCGCCATCCAGAGACACTAGTGTACAAATTGCAGAAAAATAACGATAGCATCAATCCCGTTTGTAGCGGTAATACCCTCAACATCTTATGAAAATAAATTAGAAATAGATTTTTGTGACTGCTTGAATTTAAGATACCATGGTTGCTTTGGAGAATGATTAAAATGTGCTTCTAAGAAATGTGGATCAGAATGTAAGTTTAACCAATCGTTTTACATTAACAGAATCATTCATTTACATTCTGAAAAGGTAATCACAAACCCTTTGGTGAAGTAAAAATCTTAATTGTGTTTTCTAATTGTTTTGAAGAAAAATGTTTATATATGTGTTTGAAATTGAAGGGATTTAGATTATTCTTTCATATAAGATATACATGAATTTTTTTATAAAAATGTCAAATCTTGTTGAGCTCCCATACTATTGATACGTTTACCTCCGTGCCCTTGCTGTTCTTCACGCGAGTTTCTTCACTTAAGCAGTTTGAATAAATTATTGTTAGCAATTTTTTGGTGTATAGATATAGTAATAAAACAACACTGCATATTGATATGTGCAGTGTTGCTGTTTCAGTTGGCAGGCGGGAAATTCAAAAAGTGGACTTATCGATCTGGCTTTGTAAATACTATTTGGGAATAGGTGATTCATTCATTAGTATTAGATATTACCAACCTCTAAAAAGCATTTAGATTGTGTAAATTATACTCATCAACATGCATATTTATTGCATATTCTGTATTTTACAACTATGTCTGAAAGAGCCGCTCATCTAAATTTTCCTAAATTGAATTATTACACTCATTTGAAACTTTAAGTGCTTCTAAGAGTAACACTAACTTTTGTATCCAACAAGAATAATGTTCTAATGTTGTCACTGGTATTGAAGTTCAAATAAAAAAGAAATAGGAATCAAACATGAATACTGATGAATTACCCGAAGCAAGGGGCCTTGGGTACTTCATTTTGCAAGGACTTTGTGGTAGCGAAAAACTAATTTAATAAAAAAATGCGTCGAATTTATTCTTGAAAGTGGGGACAGATTTTTCAAATTTAACATTTTTTAACCATCTCATCCCCAAGAAAATTCTTTTACATTAGCTCTCAGTATGTTGTTATTGAGTAGAGAGTGAGTTTACTACTTCAATCAACTGACGATCTTAAATCAAATTATACTCTGTCATATTTTTTTGTTTTGTACAAAACAAATAGAGACTAACGGAGAACATCGAAACAGGCGTCAGACAGTGTAATGGTGAGTGTGGTAATAGTAGTACATGTCTTGGATTTCTCAATGTGAATATTCTTCTTATTTTCATAGTATCTTTTAAGCACTTTTACTTTTGTAATATGTTCATTCAACAAATTTTCGTCAGCTGTGTGTATGTTCTCAGTGTCGATTCATTGTACAATCAACCAAACAACATGTATATCATAAGTTTTTACATGTATTTATTGTAATTAAATATTTACCTCTATTATTCGATTCACTTTCCCCATTTTGTTTTCTATTAGCATCTTCATTAGCCATTCAAAGTATTATCTGATGTGGAATTTTCAATATTGCCATTCATTTCCCTCATGTTTCTTTGACACTTCTCAATTTGTCACTGTGCAATCCAATCAAACGTTCAATCCATAATTGCATCCATTCAGGTTTGAGTTTAATATTGTAGGTATCTTCGGTTCCATTATATTCCAATATTCCAATAGAACAGCTCACTCTGTAGGGTAGAATCTGAAGTTTCATTCACTAAAAGGGAAACAAAAAACATCGGTCAAATTTACAGTTACAGTTTTAAAACAAACTTTTCACATCAACTTGATGAAAGTACTGAAGTTGCTTGCTAAGCTAATCTATTAGCCTTTGTTAGGTTTCGAACCCAATTAAAGCATAAAAGAAGAACTGCTTTTTTGCAAGTCTTTATAGTCAAAACCAACAGGGGAAAAATTTTTAAATATCTTGATAATTTAATTACAGATAACGAAATAAAAAAGGATTGGACAGACGACTGCTCATGCTATGAACTGAAGGTTGTAACTTTCATTAAGTCACGGCCCAAGCAATCCCGACTTTTTGCTATTCTGTGTGATGAAATGGGAAGTGAGCACAAAGCATTCCTGCTTCATTGTGAAGTACGGTGTTTATCAAGAGTTAAAGTGCTGTCAAGATTGTTCAAGCTTCTTGAGGAATTATCATGTATTTCAATTTTATTCCAGAGCCAATATCCATTCGAGTATCCTATCACCTGAAGTTTTTTATTTTTATTGTCAAATTTTGAGGTTTTTTTCTAAATGTTTGGCATAAGCATCTGAGCCAAATACACTTGAATTATTTAGTGTCCGTGGTTTACCCTCAATCACTTTTCCATTAAGTTATGGAAAGTTTGCTGGAGTATAATGAAGAATAGTACCTCATTTTTTCATATTTACTTAATGAACTTTTGCATCAAATTTAGTTTCAACCATTTTTATGTATTCTATTATCCAGTCTGACACTCAACTTTTGTGTTCCAGTGAAAATATTATAACATTCTGAAGAAAGCATTCATCAAAATGTATGTTTCCAATACCTTTTACGCTTATGTCACGTTTTGCAGATTTCATAATGCTTTGATCTTCTAGTTTTTTAAATGTGTACTCATCGCCTCTCATTGTGGTTATTATTATCGCTTATGAATACAGATATATTGTCATTTCTCTTATAGGTATAGCTGAAAAATTTTTGAGTGAACTTACCTTTTAATTGTTCTGTATGTCCTTCATACAGCTTAGACAATTTTTCAAATATTTCCGTGTCACTTACCAGTACAGCTCATAATATATGTTGACATATGTATGTT
Organism: Diorhabda carinulata; assembly: GCF_026250575.1. NCBI lineage: Eukaryota > Metazoa > Arthropoda > Insecta > Coleoptera > Chrysomelidae > Diorhabda > Diorhabda carinulata. Next base: position 4,641,064 of record NC_079473.1, on the reverse strand, counting down.
TTTATAATTCATAATCATGAATACTACTCGGTACCTATGCGTTTTATAACCAAGTCCATAATTCTATATGCTTTTATAGTTATTCCAATTATTTTACAGTTTCCAGAAAAGAGTTTTTTTGTTCTAATGAATTTTCGTTTTTAGTTTCGTAATCCGAATTATTTATTTATACAGTGAAAAGTCTCGGACCCATAACTTGTTGTATTTGGTATTATTAGAATAAAAATATCCTTTTTATTGTTATAACTCAATATAATGACAGATACGCAATAACCTAAACTGTCTAATCACACTACAAGTCAACTTCACAACGTACTAGTATGTTGCCGTTTTCCCTTTCAATACAAAAAATATTGTAGGCAACGTTGTAAAATATTATTTTGGTTATAATACGTTGCCTAACATATACTGTAATACCATTGTAGAAAGAATATTCTTTATACAATGTTGGATGTGGATATTGGCAGCTGAAACAGCTGTTAATATGTACACCTCACAAAACCAATGGTTTTGTATCACCATTGAATAAACTCAATGCAAAGGTTAGCACACATATGAATAAAATTAGAAGGTTTGGATGTTTAGCTTACGTTAAACTTCCAATATCAGAAATCAAGTTTTCTGAAAGAGCAATAAGAACCATACTAGTGGGTTACTCACGTACGGGATACGTCTTGTGGGAGCCAACCTCTGGTAAATTCTTAAATTCTAGGCATGTCAGGTTTAATGAAAAACTAGTTTATAAGGATATTTACAAAACTAAAGATTTAGAAGTTGAAGATTCTCCGACAGTTGAAAAACAAAAAGAAGTTGAAGTAGATGATGATTCAATTGATGGAAAAATCGATTCTGAATCTTCTGATGAGAATATTCCAGTGACAAAAGATTCAGGTAAACAACTAGTTAAACCAGACAAGTCTAGAAAGCGTGAATTAGATGAAAATGTATCAAATGATACAAAATCTAAGAAGCTTAGAACTTCTAAGAGAAAGTCGAAACCTAAAATAGATGAAAACTTTGTTTATGCCAAAACAGCTGAAAAATTCAAGATTATAGACGAAGAAGAATTTATTCATGCTATGCTTGCTTCAGTCAGCAAAGATCCCAGTAATTACACAGAGTGTTTACTGCGTGAAGATAGTGCAGAGTGGATCAAAGCAATTAAAGAAGAACTCAAATCAATAGAAGATAATCAAGTCTATGAACTTGTAGATAGACCTGTAGATGCAAATGTATTAGATTCTAGATGGGTTCTGAAAACTAAAATTGGCAAAACAGGTGAAACCATCTTTAAAGCTAGAGTGGTTGTTAGAGGCTTTTTAGATGAAAATGAGTACGAGTTGAAAGAAACTTATGCTCCAGTGTCAAGACTTCCAGTAATTAGATCAGCACTAGCAATCATAAATAAACTTGATTTAGATGCTAGACAAATGGATGTAAAAACAGCTTTTCTGTACGGTACTTTAAAAAAAGCTGTTTTTATGGAAATCCCAGAAGGTTATGATTGTAGTGATGAGATTAGAAAGACGAAAGTCTGGAAGCTTAAGAAATCTTTATATGGATTGAAGATCAGTCCTAAAAGATGGAATAAAAGATTCACTGAAGAAGTACTGAAGCTGGGTTTAGGGAATGATTTAAATGAGCCATGCTTATTTACTTGGAGGAAAGATGGAAAAATTGCTGTTGTAATCCTATATGTAGATGATATGATTGCAGCTAGCAATGATCCAGAAAAATTAGATGAAATCATCAATCATTTCAGCAAGGTATTTGAGATGAAAATCTTGGGAGAACCAGAGAATTGTCTTGGAATGAAAATTCATCGTGTTAGAAGCAAACGTGAAATGTCTATTACTCAGCCTGAGTACACCGAAAAGATCCTAGAAAGATTTAACATGAAAATATGCAATACTCATGACACTCCGATGATAACTAGACAAGTTAAAAATAGAAACAACAAAAATAAAACAAAATTAGATGATTCTGATGATCCAACTGATGCACCTTATAGAAAGGCTATAGGGAGTTTGTTGTATCTGGCTGGTGCAACCAGACCAGACATAGCTTACGCTGTGAATTTGTTGTCTAGAAGACAAAATAATCAGACAAAAGGAGATTGGACCGAAGTCAAAAGAATTTTCCGATATCTTAGAGGAACAACTGACTTGGGTTTGTACTATAGAGGTAAAATAGAAGTCATGGAAGCTTTGACTGATTCGACTGATTCTAGCTTCAGAGATCGAGAAAAGTCGACTTCAACGAGTGTGTTAAAATTAATCTTTAAAATAATTTCTTATTATGTTAAAATAAGTCGAAAACGTGGCAACGCTGCTCAACATAAAGTTTTTTCTATTTTTTGTATTAATTAGAAATGTGTTGTTGTTATATCGCCATTAAAACCCAACTAACACATGTTTCAATATTATTAATAGATAATACAGTCCACACATCAACAATTAGTTTATTTGAACCAGCAAAGAATTTTAAACATTTTGGTCCTTCGAGCCGGATAAATATAAGATAGAAAAATATCTAAACAGTGTAAAAACTATCTGGAATTTAACAACAATCGAGTGTGTCCAGTGGCCCAGAGAAGAGGCGAAGAAAAATATCGAGCGAAGTAACAAGCGATAGTGACTAACTGACTGAACGACTGCAATTCAGGTACTTTTTCCATACAATTCCTATTTTATTCTATTTTTTCCTTTATCTTAGGATCATTTGTTCTATTTAATCAGAAAATGGTCGAAACTCTTCAATAAACTATTGAAAATTGATTCAATTATTTCAATAAAAATTACAATTTAAATGTGTTAAGACAATTTTAGCGGTATTTTACATCGCAACAAGATATGCGACGTATTTTTCTTACAATTTTCAATTGAACTGTTTATAATAATACAATTTATTTTCTATTCAGTCTAGGCAATTTATAATACAATTTCATTAGTTTGATTTATAAAAATCACATGCAATTATTTTAAAAGATACAAATTACTACTTTACTTACAATTTTAAGCCTAGTAAGAAGGTACAATCAATGTTAAGCAATTGAAGTAGCTATTTCTTCACAATTAAGGTGCAATTTTCTGTCGTAGGTTATTTTTTGATAATAAATTACAATGTAAACTGCAATAATGCCCCCAATAGAGAATATTGACCTCACAATTTTATACCGTAAAAGAGGTACAATTAAACAAAAACTTACATTATTAGAAAAATTCATAGATAAAATTAACGAATCAGTTCCAGGATTTAATGAAATACAAATGCGATACGACAATCACTTAAATTTATTAGATGAATTTGACAAAATCCAATCGATTATAGAGTCTGAATGTAAAGAGGATGACTTAGATGAACAATTCAATGAACGCGATACATTTCAAGATAGATATTATGCTGCTTTTGATTTTTTGAAACAATTTATACAAACTTTACAACCACGTCTAGATACAAGCGTTGAACAAAATTCAGTTAACAGCATTTCGTCGAATAATTTTGATCCTCTTCAGAATGTTTTATTACCAAAGTTAAAATTACCTAGCTTTGATGGAGAGTTTCATCATTGGTTTCAATTTAAAACCAATTTTAAAACTATCATATGTGACAATACAAATTTGAATGAGAATCAGAAATTTCAGTTTTTAAAGGCGTCTCTAGAAGGGTACGCTTCTCGATTTATTGAAGGTTTAGACAGTACAGACAAACCATTTGAAAGAGCTTGGAACCTTTTAGGTGAAAGATTTGATAAAAAACAATTCTTAATCGATAGCCATTTCAAGTCTATTCTAAGTGTGCAAAATATTGTTAGAGAAAATTATATACAATTCCGTAAGTTATTAGATGAAATTTCTAAACATTTAACATCGCTAGAAGGCTTAGAGTTAACTAAAGATATTTTATACGACTCCTTTATTATTTATATTGTGTCCAATAAATTGGACAAAAATACGATTCGTGACTGGAAAGAAATGAAATATCATTCTGAATTACCAACTTTGGACGAATTTATGAATTTCTTGAAAGACAAATCTGACATTTTACAATGTTTGGACGAGTCTCAACAATCAACTAAATCCATAGGCAATTTAAGTAAGAATAAGAACAATCCAGTACATATGCTTTTATCAACAAATAAATCATTGTCCTGTAATTATTGTAAACAAGCTCATACAATTTATAAGTGTCCTCAGTTTTTAGCTTTAAATGTTGATACAAGAATTGATAAAATTAAAATTTGCACTTATGCGAAAATTGTTTACTTGCAGGTCATGATAAACAAAATTGTAAACACGGCAAATGTACAATATGCAAATGGAAGCACAATACACTGCTTCACAAACAATATAATGTAGTACCCCCGGCAAATAATCCTTCTAATGAACCAACAACTTCGATGAATGTAGTTGTAAACCACAATAATTCAAACACGATTTTAAAAGCGGAAACTTTCGCCAATTCACTGTTATCTATCGTCTCATGTCAAATTAAAGACAACCAAGGCAATTTTCATCAAATAAGAGCACTGCTGGATTGTGGAGCTCAATCCAACATAATAACTGAAAGGCTATGTAGTTTACTAAATATACCATTGTTACCTACAAATGTCTCAATTTCTGGAATAGGTAAATCTGTATCTTATATAAATAAAAAATGTTCTATTTCTCTTTATTCTTGCGTTAATGATCATGAATATACAATTTCATGTTTAGTCGTCCCTGTAATAACTGGTTATATTCCATTTGCTTATTTTAATCCTAGTACATTAAAGATACCGGAACATGTTCAATTATCTGATCCCAGTTTTGGATGTCCACAAGAAGTCGATTTATTGTTGGGCGCCAATATATTTTGAGATTTGTTATTAAACGAAAAAATAAAATTGGGAAATAATATGTTAGTTAACACTGTATTTGGATGGATAGTAACAGGTGCGCTTCCAATTGATAATAATAAAACAATCATGTGTAACCTTTCAAGTCATATTCCTGAAGATGACCAGTTAAAGAAATTCTGGGAAATTGAAGAAATAAAAGGTAGAAATCAATTTTTATCTCAAGACGATATTGTGTGTGAGTCTTTATTTAACGAAAATACTTTCCGCATAGAAAACGGTCAGTTTGTAGTAAAATTCCCGTTAAAACAATCCCCAGAACTATTGGGCAGGTCTAAACCCGAAGCAATTAGAAGATTTAAGACATTAGAAAAACGGTTCGCGGATGTTCAATTTAAACAATTATACACCGATTTTATTCAAGAATATGAAACTTTAGGTCATATGACTAAATTAACTATTGAACCCGATGGAATTAAATACTTTTTACCACATCATGGTATTTTAAAAGAAATGAGTACGACAACTCGTTTACGCGTAGTTTTTGATGGAAGCTGTAAGACGTCTACAGGGTGGTCGCTTAACGATCTACAATATATCGGCCCTAAAGTTCAGAATGACATTATAAACATTCTTTTACGATTCAGAACATATAAATTCGTGGTTTCAGCTGACATATCAAAAATGTATCGTCAAATTCTCATAGATCGAGAGCATAGACCTTTACAACAGATACTATGGCGTGATAACCCCAAAAGTAACTTTTGCACTTATCACTTGAATACAGTTACATATGGAACTCGATCAGCTCCATATCTGGCTATCAAGTGTATTAAGACGCTAGCGGAACACAATATGAATCAATACCCCAAAGCCTGTGAAACAATACTAAAGGACATGTACGTGGACGATTTGTTGACCGGTTCTAACGATTTAATAGAATTACAAAAATTATGCAAAGACATATATGATGTCTTATCATCCGCTAATTTCATTTTAAGAAAGTGGATTTCTAATAATTTTCAAGTAGTTTGTGGCTTCAAAGATAACAATATCTCAAATGCAATTTTAGATATAGGTGATAAAGAAAGTTGTAAAACTTTGGGAATCCAATGGGACAATAAAAATGACATTCTAAAATATACAATTAAACAATTTACTCATCGAAACACAATTACTAAACGTCACATTCTTTCAATTATTGCTCAAATTTACGATCCTTTAGGGTTATTGAGCCCTTCAATAGTTATTGCTAAATTAATAATACAGAAATTATGGTCCCTACACATTAGATGGGATGAGCCTATTCCACAAGATATAGAACAAACTTGGTATCGATTTCAGAATGAACTTGGCAGTTTAAATCAATTATCTATTCCTAGAAATGCTATTTATTTAAACTATGTACTTACAGATGTCCATTGCTTCTGCGATGCATCGAGAGATGCATATTCATGTTGCATATACTTACGCAGTGTTGACGATAGCGGAAATTATAACATTCAATTACTATGTGCCAAAACCAAAGTGTCGCCACTGAAGACAATAACAATTCCAAAACTTGAATTGTGTGCTTGTCTTCTAGGAGCACAACTAGTAAATACTGTGGTCAATGCCCTCAATTTAAAAAATATTCATTATTGTTTGTGGTCCGATTCTCAAGTCGCCCTATGTTGGATTAACACGGAACCCAATTTATTACAGACCTTTGTTGCTAATCGCGTATCTAAAATACAATCTCTCACGAAAATTGAAAATTGGAGGTATGTTAGTACTAAGGAAAACCCTGCAGATTTAGCATCTCGATCTATAATGCCTAAAATGCTGATGTCAAGTGCAATTTGGTGGAAAGGACCTCAATTTTTATTGTTACAATCATCAGATTGGCCAATTACTAATTTTTCAATTTCTAAACACGATCTCCCAGAACTAAGAAAATCTAAAACTATTTTGGTCATATCACAACATACAAAAATTTGTGATTTATTTACAAAATTCTCTTGTTTACAACGATTAAAAAGAGTCACAGCATATTGTATGCGTTTTATCAATAATGCACGAAAATCTGATACCAAAGTTATTGGCCCATTATCAGTTGAAGAATTGGAAAACACCAATACTATTTTAATTAAATTATCTCAAATGGAATCATTTTCCGAGGAGCTAGAATTACTTCGTCAAAACAAGCAATTAGATGCTAAACATAAATTTGCCTCATTAGCGCTCTTTATTGATGAGAAAGGAATCATCAGAGTTGGGGGACGATTAAAAAATACTTACTTACCATTTAACATCAAACATCCAATCTTACTCTCAAGTAAACACAATTTTACCAAGCTAATTTTTAATCATAAACATAGTCAATTGTTACACCCAGGACCACAACTATTATTAAGTTCGGTTCGACAATTCTACTGGCCAAACAAACAGTGAGAAATTGCGTGAATTGTTTCAAGTTCAATCCTATTCCATTTTCCTGTCCAATGTCAAACCTACCGAATGAAAGAATTAGGCCTACGCTTTCATTTGAAGTGACCGGAGTTGATTATGCCGGCCCATTCTATATTTTGAACAAACCAGGTAAAGGAGCTAAACTTAATAAATGTTATTTGGCTATTTTCGTTTGTTTTTGCACTAAGGCAATACATTGCGAAATAGTAACTGATTTAACTTCCAACAATTTCTTAGCATGCTTAAAACGCTTTGTATCTAGACGAGGTGTTCCCAAAATAATATATTCCGATAACGGAACTACATTTCACGGCACTAACAACTTATTGAAAGATCTTAGTAAATTTTTATTTAACAAACAGGCCTCTATTGTCAATTCTACCAGTCAATATAATATACAATGGAAGTTTATTCCTCCGTACACGCCAAATCATGGCGGATTGTGGGAAGCAGCCGTTAAAAGTTGCAAATTTCATTTGAAAGCTCTTATTAATAATACTTACGAAGAAATGTGCATCTTAGTGATACAAATCGAAAGTATATTAAACTCTCGACCATTGTTTGCGCAATCAAATGACCCTAATGACTTGTCACCCATTACACCATCCCATTTTTTAATAGGTCGCGTTCTGACCTCCATTCCCAACATTGACTATACTAATACCAACAAGTATCGTTTGACTCGATTAGAACACATCCAGAAACTCTACCAACAATTTTGGCGAAGATTTTCAAGACAATATATTTCTCAGCTACATCAGCAGTATAAGTGGAAAGACGCCCCATCAACTATTTCTGTGGGCACTTTAGTCTTGATAAAAAACACCCTATATCCACCATGCCAATGGCCAATGGGAATAATTAGGAAATTATTTCCCGGAAGAGACGGCATTACAAGAGTTGCTGAAGTCCAAACCCATAAGGGACTAATTATTCGTTCCATCAGACATTTGTGTCCATTACCAAGACAAGAAGACATAGAAAATTAAATCGATTTATTGCAATCTTAATACAATGATAGACTTTGTAAACATAGGTATATATTATCAAGTAAATTTCTACAATAAGCTGTTTTGGAGGCATCCCTTCAAAGAGGGGGCTATTATGTTAAAATTAATCTTTAAAATAATTTTTTATTATGTTAAAATAAGTCGAAAACGTGGCAACGCCGCTCAACATTTATAAGAAATGTGCTGTTGATATATCGCCATTAAAACCCAACTAACACATGTTTTAATATTATTAGAAATAATACAGTCCACACATCAACAATTAGTTTATTTGAACCAGCAAAGAATTTTGTCACTTTGTGTTGATTGCATATTCTCGAAATCTATTGACATCAATGGAAGTCGAATCCCATCATTTCTCATATATGAGGAATTATTAGAGTTTATTTGTGTCAGATACATTCGATATACATGAATTGAAGCCAATTGTGATCGATTGTCACTTTGTGTTGATTGCATATTCTCGAAATCTATTGACATCAATTGAAGTCGAATCACATCATTTCTCATATATTAGGAATTATTAGAGTTTATTTGTATCAGATACATTCGATATACATGAATTGAAGCCAATTGTTATCGATTGTCACTTTGTGTTGATTGCATGTTCCCGAAATCTATTGATGTCGATGAATTGAAGCCAATTGTTATCGGTTGTCACTTTGTGTTGATAGCATATTTTCGAAATCTATTGACATCAATGGAAGTCGAATCCCATCATTTCTCATATATAAGGAATATTAGAGTTTATTCGTATCGGATACATTCGATATACATGAATTGGAGCCAATTGTGATCGATTGTCACTTTGTGTTGATTGCATATCCTCGAAATCTATTGACATCGATTGAAGTCGACTCACATCATTTCTCATATATTTGCAATTATTAGAGTTTATTTGTGTCAGATACATTCGATATAGATGAATTCAAGCCAATTGAGATCGATTGTCACTTTGTGTTGATTGCATATTTCCGAAATCTATTGACATCAATTGAAATCGAATCACATCATTTCTCATATATTTGGAAATATTAGAGTTAATTTGTGTCAGATACATTCGATATACATGAATTGAAGCCAATTGTTATCGATTGTCACTTTGTGTTGATTGCATATTCTCGAAATCTATTGACATCAATGGAAGTCGAATCCCATCATTTCTCATATATAAGGAATTATTAGAGTTTATTTGTGTCAGATACATTCGATATACATGAATTGAAGCCAATTGTGATCGATTGTCACTTTGTGTTGATTGCATATTCTCGAAATCTATTGACATCAATTGAAGTCGAATCACATCATTTCTCATATATTTGGAATTATCAGAGTTTATTTGTGTCAGATACATTCGATATAGATGAATTGAAGCCAATTGTTATCGGTTGTCACTTTGTGTTGATAGCATATTTTAGAAATCTATTGACATCAATGGAAGTCGAATCCCATCATTTCTCATATATAAGGAATTATTAGAGTTTATTCGTATCGGATACATTCGATATACATGAATTGGAGCCAATTGTGATCGATTGTCACTTTGTGTTGATTGCATATTTTCCAAATCTATTGACATCAATTGAAGTCGAATTACATCATTTCTCATATATTTGCAATTATAAGAGTTTATTTGTGTCAGATACATTCGATATAGATAAATTCAAGCCAATTGAGATCGATTGTCACTTTGTGTTGATTGCATATTTCCGAAATCTATTGACATCAATTGAAATCGAATCACATCAATACTCATATATTTGGAATTATTAGAGTTTATTTGTGTCAGATACATTCGATATACATGAATTGAAGCCAATTGTGATCGATTGTCACTTTGTGTTGATTGCATATTCTCGAAATCTATTGACATCAATGGAAGTCGAATCCCATCATTTCTCATATATAAGGAATTATTAGAGTTTATTTGTGTCAGATACATTCGATATACATGAATTGAAGCCAATAGTGATCGATTGTCACTTTGTGTTGATTGCATATTCTCGAAATCTATTGACATCAATTGAAGTCGAATCACATCATTTCTCATATATTAGGAATTATTAGAGTTTATTTGTATCAGATACATTCGATATACATGAATTGAAGCCAATTGTGATCGATTGTCACTTTGTGTTGATTGCATATCCTCGAAATCTCTTGACATCAATTGAAGTCGACTCACATCATTTCTCATATATCTGGAATTATTAGAGTTTATTTGTGTCAGATACATTCGATATAGATGAATTCAAGCCAATTGAGATCGATTGTCATTTTGTGTTAATTGTATATTCTCGAAATCTATTGAAGTCAATTCAAGTCGAATCACATCATTTCTCATATATCTGGAATTATTAGAGTTTATTTGTATCAGATACATCCGATATACATGAATTGAGGCCAATTGTGATCGATTGTCACTTTGTGTTGATTGCATATCCTCGAAATCTATTGACATCGATTGAAGTCGAATCCCATCATTTCTCATATATGAGGAATTATTAGAGTTTACGTGTGTCAGATACATTCGATATAGATGAATTCAAGCCAATTGTGATCGATTGTCACTTTGTGTTGATTGCATATTCTCGAAATCTATTGACATCAATGGAAGTCGAATCCCATCATTTCTCATATATAAGGAATTATTAGAGTTTATTTGTGTCAGATACATTCGATATACATGAATTGAAGCCAATTGTGATCGATTGTCACTTTGTGTTGATTGCATATTCTCGAAATCTATTGACATCAATTGAAGTCGAATCACATCATTCCTCATATATTCGGAAATATTAGAGTTTATTTGTATCAGATACATCCGATATACATGAATTGAGGCCAATTGTGATCGATTGTCACTTTGTGTTGATTGCATATCCTCGAAATCTATTGACATCGATTGAAGTCGACTCACATCATTTCTCATATATTTGCAATTATTAGAGTTTATTTGTGTCAGATACATTCGATATAGATGAATTCAAGCCAATTGAGATCGATTGTCACTTTGTGTTGATTGCATATTTCCGAAATCTATTGACATCAATTGAAATCGAATCACATCAATACTCATATATTTGGAATTATTAGAGTTTATTTGTGTCAGATACATTCGATATAAATGAATTGAAGCCAATTGTGATCGATTGTCACTTTGTGTTGATTGCATATTCTCGAAATCTATTGACATCAATGGAAGTCGAATCCCATCATTTCTCATATATAAGGAATTATTAGAGTTTATTTGTGTCAGATACATTCGATATACATGAATTGAAGCCAATTGTGATCGATTGTCACTTTGTGTTGATTGCATATTCTCGAAATCTATTGACATCAATGGAAGTCGAATCCCATCATTTCCCATATATAAGGAATTATTAGAGTTTATTTGTGTCAGATACATTCGATATACATGAATTGAAGCCAATTGTGATCGATTGTCACTTTGTGTTGATTGCATATTCTCGAAATCTATTGACATCAATTGAAGTCGAATCACATCATTTCTGATATATTAGGAATTATTAGAGTTTATTTGTATCAGATACATTCGATATACATGAATTGAAGCCAATTGTTATCGATTGTCACTTTGTGTTGATTGCATGTTCCCGAAATCTATTGATGTCAATTGGAGTCGAATCACATCATTTCTCATATATATGGAAATATTGGAGTTTATTTGTATCAGATATATTCGATATACATGAATTGAAACCAATAGTGATCGATTGTCACCTTGTGTTGATTGCATATTTCCGAAATCTATTGACATTGATTGGAGTCGAATCACATCATTTCTCATATATTTGGAATTATTAGAGTTTATTTGTGTCAAATACATTCGATATACATGAATTGAAGCCAATTGCGATCGATTGTCACTTTGTGTTGATTGCATATTCTCGAAATCTATTGACATTAATTGGAGTCTAATCATATCATTTCTCATATATTTGGAAATATTAGAATTTATTTGTATCAGATACATTCGATATACATAAATTGAAGCCAATTGTGATCGATTGTCACTTTGTGTTGATTGCATATTCTCGAAATCTATTGACATCAATTGGAGTCGAATCACATCATTTCTCATATATTTGGTAATATTAGAATTTATTTGTATCAGATACATTCGATATACATGAATTGAAGCCAATTGTTATCGATTGTCACTTTGTGTTGATTGCATGTTCCCGAAATCTATTGACATCAATCGAAGTCGAATCACATCATTTCTCATATATTTGGAACTATTAGAGTTTATTTGTGTCAAATACATTCGATATACATGAATTGAAGCCAATTGTGATCGATTGTCACTTTGTGTTGATTGCATATTCTCGAAATCTATTGACATTAATTGGAGTCTAATCATATCATTTCTCATATATTTGGGAATATTAGAATTTATTTGTATCAGATACATTCGATATACATAAATTGAAGCCAACTGTGATCGATTGTCACTTTGTGTTGATTGCATATTCTCGAAATCTATTGACATCAATTGGAGTCGAATCACATCATTTCTCATATATTTGGTAATATTAGAGTTTATTTATATCAGATACATTCGATTTACATGAATTGAAGCCAATTGTTATCGATTGTCACTTTGTGTTGATTGCATGTTCCCGAAATCTATTGACATCAATTGAAGTCGAATCAAATCATTTCTCATATATTTGGAATTATTAGAGTTTATTTGTGTCAGATACATTCGATATAGATGAATTCAAGCCAATTGAGATCGATTGTCACTTTGTGTTGATTGCATATTCTCGAAATCTACTGACATCAATTGGAGTCGAATCACATCATTTCTCATATATATGGAAATATTGGAGTTTATTTGTATCAGATATATTCGATATACATGAATTGAAACCAATTGTGATCGATTGTCACTTTGTGTTGATTGCATATTCTCGAAATCTATTGACATCAATCGAAATCGAATCACATCATTTCTCATATATTTGCAATTATTAGAGTTTATTTGTGTCAAATTTATTCGATATACATGAATTGAAGCCAATTGTGATCGATTGTCACTTTGTGTTGATTGCATATTCTCGAAATCTATTGACATTAATTGGAGTCTAATCATATCATTTCTCATATATTTGGAAATATTAGAATTTATTTGTATCAGATACATTCGATATACATAAATTGAAGCCAATTGTGATCGATTGTCACTTTGTGTTGATTGCATATTCTCGAAATCTATTGACATCAATCGAAGTCGAATCACATCATTTCTCATATATTTGCAATTATTAGAGTTTATTTGTGTCAAATTTATTCGATATACATGAATTGAAGCCAATTGTGATCGATTGTCACTTTGTGTTGATTGCATATTCTCGAAATCTATTGACATTAATTGGAGTCTAATCATATCATTTCTCATATATTTGGAAATATTAGAATTTATTTGTATCAGATACATTGGATATACATAAATTGAAGCCAATTGTGATCGATTGTCACTTTGTGTTGATTGCATATTCTCGAAATCTATTGACATCAATTGGAGTCGAATCACATCATTTCTCATATATTTGGTAATATTAGAATTTATTTGTATCAGATACATTCGATATACATGAATTGAAGCCAATTGTTATCGATTGTCACTTTGTGTTGATTGCATGTTCCCGAAATCTATTGACATCAATCGAAGTCGAATCACATCATTTCCTATATATTTGCAATTATTAGAGTTTATTTGTGTCAGATATATTCGATATAAATGAATTCAAGCCAATTGAGATCGATTATCACTTTGTGTTGATTGCATATTTCCGAAATCTATTGACATTGATTGGAGTCGAATCACATCATTTCTCATATATTTGGATGTATTCGAGTTCATTTGTGACAGATTCATTCGATATACATGAATTGAAGCCATTTGCGATCGATTGTCACTTTGTGTTGATTGCATATTTTCGAAATCTATTGACATCAATCGAAGTCGAATCACATCATTTCTCATATATTTGGTAATATTAGAGTTTATTTGTATCAGATACAATCGATATACATGGATTGAAGCCAATTGTGATCGATTGTCACTTTGTGATGATTGCATATTCTCGAAATCTATTGACATCAATTGGAGTCTAATCATATCATTTCTCATATATTTGTAAATATTAGAATTTATTTGTATCAGATACATTCGATATACATAAATTGAAGCCAATTGTGATCGATTGTCACTTTGTGTTGATTGCATATTTTCGAAATCTATTGACATCAATCGAAGTCGAATCAGATCATTTCTCATATATTTGGAATTATTAGAGTTTATTTGTGTCAAATACATTCGATATACATGAATTGAAGCCAATTGTGATCGATTGTCACTTTGTGATGATTGCATATTCTCGAAATCTATTGACATCAATTGGAGTCTAATCATATCATTTCTCATATATTTGGAAATATTAGAATTATTTGTATCAGATACATTCGATATACATAAATTGAAGCCAATTGTTATCGATTGTCACTTTGTGTTGATTGCATGTTCCCGAAATCTATTGACATCAATCGAAGTCGAATCACATCATTTCCTATATATTTGCAATTATTAGAGTTTATTTGTGTCAGATACATTCGATATAAATAAATTGAAGCCAATTGAGATCGATTATCACTTTGTGTTGATTGCATATTTCCGAAATCTACTGACATTGATTGGAGTCGAATCACATCATTTCTCATATAATTGGATGTATTCGAGTTCATTTGTGTCTGATTCATTCGATATACATGAATTGAAGCCATTTGCGATCGATTGTCACTTTGTGTTGATTGCATATTCTCGAAATCTATTGACATCAATTGAAATCGAATCACATCATTCCTCCTATATAAGAAATTATTAGAGTTTATTTGTGTCAGATACATTCGATATACATGAATTGAAGCCAATTGTCATCGATTGTCACTTTGTGTTGATTGCATATTCTCGAAATCTATTGACATCAATTGGAGTCGAATCACATCATTCCTCATATATTTGGAAATATTAGAGTTAATTTGTGTCAGATACATTAGATATAGATGAATTCAAGCCAATTGAGATCGATTGTCACTTTGTGTTGCTTGCATATTCTCGAAATCTATTGACATCAATTGGAGTCGAATCCCATCATTTATCATATATTTGGAATTATTAGAGTTTATTTGTGTCAGATACATTCGATATACATGAATTGAAGCCAATTGTGATCGATTGTCACTTTGTGTTGATTGCATATTCTCGAAATCTATTGACATCAATTGGAGTCGAATCACATCATTTCTCATATATTTGGAAATATTAGAGTTAATTTGTGTCAGATACATTAGATATAGATGAATTCAAGCCAATTGAGATCGATTGTCACTTTGTGTTGCTTGCATATTCTCGAAATCTATTGACATCAATTGGAGTCGAATCCCATCATTTCTCATATATATGGAAATATTGGAGTTTATTTGTATCAGATATATTCGATATACATGAATTGAAACCAATTGTGATCGATTGTCACCTTGTGTTGATTGCATATTTCCGAAATCTATTGACATTGATTGGAGTCGAATCACATCATTTCTCATATATTTGGATGTATTCGTGTTCATTTGTGACAGATTCATTCGATATACATGAATTGAAGCCATTTGCGATCGATTGTCACTTTTTGTTGATTGCATATTTTCGAAATCTATTGACATCAATCGAAGTCGATTTACATCATTTCTCATATATCTGCAATTATAAGAGTTTATTTGTGTCAGATACATTCGATATACATGAATTGAAGCCAATTGTGATCGACTGTCACTTTGTGTTGATTGCATATTCTCGAAATCTATTGACATCAATTGGAGTCGAATCACATCATTTCTCATATATTTGGTAATATTAGAATTTATTTGTATCAGATACATTCGATATACATGAATTGAAGCCAATTGTTATCGATTGTCACTTTGTGTTGATTGCATGTTCCCGAAATCTATTGACATCAATCGAAGTCGAATCACATCATTTCTCATATATTTGGAATTATTAGAGTTTATTTGTGTCAAATACATTCGATATACATGAATTGAAGCCAATTGTGATCGATTGTCACTTTGTGTTGATTGCATATTCTCGAAATCTATTGACATTAATTGGAGTCTAATCATATCATTTCTCATATATTTGGGAATATTAGAATTTATTTGTATCAGATACATTCGATATACATAAATTGAAGCCAACTGTGATCGATTGTCACTTTGTGTTGATTGCATATTCTCGAAATCTATTGACATCAATTGGAGTCGAATCACATCATTTCTCATATATTTGGTAATATTAGAATTTATTTGTATCAGATACATTCGATATACATGAATTGAAGCCAATTGTTATCGATTGTCACTTTGTGTTGATTGCATGTTCCCGAAATCTATTGACATCAATTGAAGTCGAATCACATCATTTCTCATATATTTGGAATTATTAGAGTTTATTTGTGTCAGATACATTCGATATAGATGAATTCAAGCCAATTGAGATCGATTGTCACTTTGTGTTGATTGCATATTCTCGAAATCTACTGACATCAATTGGAGTCGAATCACATCATTTCTCATATATATGGAAATATTGGAGTTTATTTGTATCAGATATATTCGATATACATGAATTGAAACCAATTGTGATCGATTGTCACTTTGTGTTGATTGCATATTCTCGAAATCTATTGACATCAATCGAAGTCGAATCACATCATTTCTCATATATTTGCAATTATTAGAGTTTATTTGTGTCAAATTTATTCGATATACATGAATTGAAGCCAATTGTGATCGATTGTCACTTTGTGTTGATTGCATATTCTCGAAATCTATTGACATTAATTGGAGTCTAATCATATCATTTCTCATATATTTGGAAATATTAGAATTTATTTGTATCAGATACATTCGATATACATAAATTGAAGCCAATTGTGATCGATTGTCACTTTGTGTTGATTGCATATTCTCGAAATCTATTGACATCAATCGAAGTCGAATCACATCATTTCTCATATATTTGCAATTATTAGAGTTTATTTGTGTCAAATTTATTCGATATACATGAATTGAAGCCAATTGTGATCGATTGTCACTTTGTGTTGATTGCATATTCTCAAAATCTATTGACATTAATTGGAGTCTAATCATATCATTTCTCATATATTTGGAAATATTAGATTTTATTTGTATCAGATACATTGGATATACATAAATTGAAGCCAATTGTGATCGATTGTCACTTTGTGTTGATTGCATATTCTCGAAATCTATTGACATCAATTGGAGTCGAATCACATCATTTCTCATATATTTGGTAATATTAGAATTTATTTGTATCAGATACATTCGATATACATGAATTGAAGCCAATTGTTATCGATTGTCACTTTGTGTTGATTGCATGTTCCCGAAATCTATTGACATCAATCGAAGTCGAATCACATCATTTCCTATATATTTGCAATTATTAGAGTTTATTTGTGTCAGATATATTCGATATAAATGAATTCAAGCCAATTGAGATCGATTATCACTTTGTGTTGATTGCATATTTCCGAAATCTATTGACATTGATTGGAGTCGAATCACATCATTTCTCATATATTTGGATGTATTCGAGTTCATTTGTGACAGATTCATTCGATATACATGAATTGAAGCCATTTGCGATCGATTGTCACTTTGTGTTGATTGCATATTTTCGAAATCTATTGACATCAATCGAAGTCGAATCACATCATTTCTCATATATTTGGTAATATTAGAGTTTATTTGTATCAGATACAATCGATATACATGGATTGAAGCCAATTGTGATCGATTGTCACTTTGTGATGATTGCATATTCTCGAAATCTATTGACATCAATTGGAGTCTAATCATATCATTTCTCATATATTTGTAAATATTAGAATTTATTTGTATCAGATACATTCGATATACATAAATTGAAGCCAATTGTGATCGATTGTCACTTTGTGTTGATTGCATATTTTCGAAATCTATTGACATCAATCGAAGTCGAATCAGATCATTTCTCATATATTTGGAATTATTAGAGTTTATTTGTGTCAAATACATTCGATATACATGAATTGAAGCCAATTGTGATCGATTGTCACTTTGTGATGATTGCATATTCTCGAAATCTATTGACATCAATTGGAGTCTAATCATATCATTTCTCATATATTTGGAAATATTAGAATTATTTGTATCAGATACATTCGATATACATAAATTGAAGCCAATTGTTATCGATTGTCACTTTGTGTTGATTGCATGTTCCCGAAATCTATTGACATCAATCGAAGTCGAATCACATCATTTCCTATATATTTGCAATTATTAGAGTTTATTTGTGTCAGATACATTCGATATAAATAAATTGAAGCCAATTGAGATCGATTATCACTTTGTGTTGATTGCATATTTCCGAAATCTACTGACATTGATTGGAGTCGAATCACATCATTTCTCATATAATTGGATGTATTCGAGTTCATTTGTGTCTGATTCATTCGATATACATGAATTGAAGCCATTTGCGATCGATTGTCACTTTGTGTTGATTGCATATTCTCGAAATCTATTGACATCAATTGAAATCGAATCACATCATTCCTCCTATATAAGAAATTATTAGAGTTTATTTGTGTCAGATACATTCGATATACATGAATTGAAGCCAATTGTCATCGATTGTCACTTTGTGTTGATTGCATATTCTCGAAATCTATTGACATCAATTGGAGTCGAATCACATCATTCCTCATATATTTGGAAATATTAGAGTTAATTTGTGTCAGATACATTAGATATAGATGAATTCAAGCCAATTGAGATCGATTGTCACTTTGTGTTGCTTGCATATTCTCGAAATCTATTGACATCAATTGGAGTCGAATCACATCATTCCTCATATATTCGGAAATATTAGAGTTTATTTGTATCAGATACATCCGATATACATGAATTGAGGCCAATTGTGATCGATTGTCACTTTGTGTTGATTGCATATCCTCGAAATCTATTGACATCGATTGAAGTCGACTCACATCATTTCTCATATATTTGCAATTATTAGAGTTTATTTGTGTCAGATACATTCGATATAGATGAATTCAAGCCAATTGAGATCGATTGTCACTTTGTGTTGATTGCATATTTCCGAAATCTATTGACATCAATTGAAATCGAATCACATCAATACTCATATATTTGGAATTATTAGAGTTTATTTGTGTCAGATACATTCGATATAAATGAATTGAAGCCAATTGTGATCGATTGTCACTTTGTGTTGATTGCATATTCTCGAAATCTATTGACATCAATGGAAGTCGAATCCCATCATTTCTCATATATAAGGAATTATTAGAGTTTATTTGTGTCAGATACATTCGATATACATGAATTGAAGCCAATTGTGATCGATTGTCACTTTGTGTTGATTGCATATTCTCGAAATCTATTGACATCAATGGAAGTCGAATCCCATCATTTCCCATATATAAGGAATTATTAGAGTTTATTTGTGTCAGATACATTCGATATACATGAATTGAAGCCAATTGTGATCGATTGTCACTTTGTGTTGATTGCATATTCTCGAAATCTATTGACATCAATTGAAGTCGAATCACATCATTTCTGATATATTAGGAATTATTAGAGTTTATTTGTATCAGATACATTCGATATACATGAATTGAAGCCAATTGTTATCGATTGTCACTTTGTGTTGATTGCATGTTCCCGAAATCTATTGATGTCAATTGGAGTCGAATCACATCATTTCTCATATATATGGAAATATTGGAGTTTATTTGTATCAGATATATTCGATATACATGAATTGAAACCAATAGTGATCGATTGTCACCTTGTGTTGATTGCATATTTCCGAAATCTATTGACATTGATTGGAGTCGAATCACATCATTTCTCATATATTTGGAATTATTAGAGTTTATTTGTGTCAAATACATTCGATATACATGAATTGAAGCCAATTGCGATCGATTGTCACTTTGTGTTGATTGCATATTCTCGAAATCTATTGACATTAATTGGAGTCTAATCATATCATTTCTCATATATTTGGAAATATTAGAATTTATTTGTATCAGATACATTCGATATACATAAATTGAAGCCAATTGTGATCGATTGTCACTTTGTGTTGATTGCATATTCTCGAAATCTATTGACATCAATTGGAGTCGAATCACATCATTTCTCATATATTTGGTAATATTAGAATTTATTTGTATCAGATACATTCGATATACATGAATTGAAGCCAATTGTTATCGATTGTCACTTTGTGTTGATTGCATGTTCCCGAAATCTATTGACATCAATCGAAGTCGAATCACATCATTTCTCATATATTTGGAACTATTAGAGTTTATTTGTGTCAAATACATTCGATATACATGAATTGAAGCCAATTGTGATCGATTGTCACTTTGTGTTGATTGCATATTCTCGAAATCTATTGACATTAATTGGAGTCTAATCATATCATTTCTCATATATTTGGGAATATTAGAATTTATTTGTATCAGATACATTCGATATACATAAATTGAAGCCAACTGTGATCGATTGTCACTTTGTGTTGATTGCATATTCTCGAAATCTATTGACATCAATTGGAGTCGAATCACATCATTTCTCATATATTTGGTAATATTAGAGTTTATTTATATCAGATACATTCGATTTACATGAATTGAAGCCAATTGTTATCGATTGTCACTTTGTGTTGATTGCATGTTCCCGAAATCTATTGACATCAATTGAAGTCGAATCAAATCATTTCTCATATATTTGGAATTATTAGAGTTTATTTGTGTCAGATACATTCGATATAGATGAATTCAAGCCAATTGAGATCGATTGTCACTTTGTGTTGATTGCATATTCTCGAAATCTACTGACATCAATTGGAGTCGAATCACATCATTTCTCATATATATGGAAATATTGGAGTTTATTTGTATCAGATATATTCGATATACATGAATTGAAACCAATTGTGATCGATTGTCACTTTGTGTTGATTGCATATTCTCGAAATCTATTGACATCAATCGAAATCGAATCACATCATTTCTCATATATTTGCAATTATTAGAGTTTATTTGTGTCAAATTTATTCGATATACATGAATTGAAGCCAATTGTGATCGATTGTCACTTTGTGTTGATTGCATATTCTCGAAATCTATTGACATTAATTGGAGTCTAATCATATCATTTCTCATATATTTGGAAATATTAGAATTTATTTGTATCAGATACATTCGATATACATAAATTGAAGCCAATTGTGATCGATTGTCACTTTGTGTTGATTGCATATTCTCGAAATCTATTGACATCAATCGAAGTCGAATCACATCATTTCTCATATATTTGCAATTATTAGAGTTTATTTGTGTCAAATTTATTCGATATACATGAATTGAAGCCAATTGTGATCGATTGTCACTTTGTGTTGATTGCATATTCTCGAAATCTATTGACATTAATTGGAGTCTAATCATATCATTTCTCATATATTTGGAAATATTAGAATTTATTTGTATCAGATACATTGGATATACATAAATTGAAGCCAATTGTGATCGATTGTCACTTTGTGTTGATTGCATATTCTCGAAATCTATTGACATCAATTGGAGTCGAATCACATCATTTCTCATATATTTGGTAATATTAGAATTTATTTGTATCAGATACATTCGATATACATGAATTGAAGCCAATAGTGATCGATTGTCACCTTGTGTTGATTGCATATTTCCGAAATCTATTGACATTGATTGGAGTCGAATCACATCATTTCTCATATATTTGGAATTATTAGAGTTTATTTGTGTCAAATACATTCGATATACATGAATTGAAGCCAATTGCGATCGATTGTCACTTTGTGTTGATTGCATATTCTCGAAATCTATTGACATTAATTGGAGTCTAATCATATCATTTCTCATATATTTGGAAATATTAGAATTTATTTGTATCAGATACATTCGATATACATAAATTGAAGCCAATTGTGATCGATTGTCACTTTGTGTTGATTGCATATTCTCGAAATCTATTGACATCAATTGGAGTCGAATCACATCATTTCTCATATATTTGGTAATATTAGAATTTATTTGTATCAGATACATTCGATATACATGAATTGAAGCCAATTGTTATCGATTGTCACTTTGTGTTGATTGCATGTTCCCGAAATCTATTGACATCAATCGAAGTCGAATCACATCATTTCTCATATATTTGGAACTATTAGAGTTTATTTGTGTCAAATACATTCGATATACATGAATTGAAGCCAATTGTGATCGATTGTCACTTTGTGTTGATTGCATATTCTCGAAATCTATTGACATTAATTGGAGTCTAATCATATCATTTCTCATATATTTGGGAATATTAGAATTTATTTGTATCAGATACATTCGATATACATAAATTGAAGCCAACTGTGATCGATTGTCACTTTGTGTTGATTGCATATTCTCGAAATCTATTGACATCAATTGGAGTCGAATCACATCATTTCTCATATATTTGGTAATATTAGAGTTTATTTATATCAGATACATTCGATTTACATGAATTGAAGCCAATTGTTATCGATTGTCACTTTGTGTTGATTGCATGTTCCCGAAATCTATTGACATCAATTGAAGTCGAATCAAATCATTTCTCATATATTTGGAATTATTAGAGTTTATTTGTGTCAGATACATTCGATATAGATGAATTCAAGCCAATTGAGATCGATTGTCACTTTGTGTTGATTGCATATTCTCGAAATCTACTGACATCAATTGGAGTCGAATCACATCATTTCTCATATATATGGAAATATTGGAGTTTATTTGTATCAGATATATTCGATATACATGAATTGAAACCAATTGTGATCGATTGTCACTTTGTGTTGATTGCATATTCTCGAAATCTATTGACATCAATCGAAATCGAATCACATCATTTCTCATATATTTGCAATTATTAGAGTTTATTTGTGTCAAATTTATTCGATATACATGAATTGAAGCCAATTGTGATCGATTGTCACTTTGTGTTGATTGCATATTCTCGAAATCTATTGACATTAATTGGAGTCTAATCATATCATTTCTCATATATTTGGAAATATTAGAATTTATTTGTATCAGATACATTCGATATACATAAATTGAAGCCAATTGTGATCGATTGTCACTTTGTGTTGATTGCATATTCTCGAAATCTATTGACATCAATCGAAGTCGAATCACATCATTTCTCATATATTTGCAATTATTAGAGTTTATTTGTGTCAAATTTATTCGATATACATGAATTGAAGCCAATTGTGATCGATTGTCACTTTGTGTTGATTGCATATTCTCGAAATCTATTGACATTAATTGGAGTCTAATCATATCATTTCTCATATATTTGGAAATATTAGAATTTATTTGTATCAGATACATTGGATATACATAAATTGAAGCCAATTGTGATCGATTGTCACTTTGTGTTGATTGCATATTCTCGAAATCTATTGACATCAATTGGAGTCGAATCACATCATTTCTCATATATTTGGTAATATTAGAATTTATTTGTATCAGATACATTCGATATACATGAATTGAAGCCAATTGTTATCGATTGTCACTTTGTGTTGATTGCATGTTCCCGAAATCTATTGACATCAATCGAAGTCGAATCACATCATTTCCTATATATTTGCAATTATTAGAGTTTATTTGTGTCAGATATATTCGATATAAATGAATTCAAGCCAATTGAGATCGATTATCACTTTGTGTTGATTGCATATTTCCGAAATCTATTGACATTGATTGGAGTCGAATCACATCATTTCTCATATATTTGGATGTATTCGAGTTCATTTGTGACAGATTCATTCGATATACATGAATTGAAGCCATTTGCGATCGATTGTCACTTTGTGTTGATTGCATATTTTCGAAATCTATTGACATCAATCGAAGTCGAATCACATCATTTCTCATATATTTGGTAATATTAGAGTTTATTTGTATCAGATACAATCGATATACATGGATTGAAGCCAATTGTGATCGATTGTCACTTTGTGATGATTGCATATTCTCGAAATCTATTGACATCAATTGGAGTCTAATCATATCATTTCTCATATATTTGTAAATATTAGAATTTATTTGTATCAGATACATTCGATATACATAAATTGAAGCCAATTGTGATCGATTGTCACTTTGTGTTGATTGCATATTTTCGAAATCTATTGACATCAATCGAAGTCGAATCAGATCATTTCTCATATATTTGGAATTATTAGAGTTTATTTGTGTCAAATACATTCGATATACATGAATTGAAGCCAATTGTGATCGATTGTCACTTTGTGATGATTGCATATTCTCGAAATCTATTGACATCAATTGGAGTCTAATCATATCATTTCTCATATATTTGGAAATATTAGAATTATTTGTATCAGATACATTCGATATACATAAATTGAAGCCAATTGTTATCGATTGTCACTTTGTGTTGATTGCATGTTCCCGAAATCTATTGACATCAATCGAAGTCGAATCACATCATTTCCTATATATTTGCAATTATTAGAGTTTATTTGTGTCAGATACATTCGATATAAATAAATTGAAGCCAATTGAGATCGATTATCACTTTGTGTTGATTGCATATTTCCGAAATCTACTGACATTGATTGGAGTCGAATCACATCATTTCTCATATAATTGGATGTATTCGAGTTCATTTGTGTCTGATTCATTCGATATACATGAATTGAAGCCATTTGCGATCGATTGTCACTTTGTGTTGATTGCATATTCTCGAAATCTATTGACATCAATTGAAATCGAATCACATCATTCCTCCTATATAAGAAATTATTAGAGTTTATTTGTGTCAGATACATTCGATATACATGAATTGAAGCCAATTGTCATCGATTGTCACTTTGTGTTGATTGCATATTCTCGAAATCTATTGACATCAATTGGAGTCGAATCACATCATTCCTCATATATTTGGAAATATTAGAGTTAATTTGTGTCAGATACATTAGATATAGATGAATTCAAGCCAATTGAGATCGATTGTCACTTTGTGTTGCTTGCATATTCTCGAAATCTATTGACATCAATTGGAGTCGAATCCCATCATTTATCATATATTTGGAATTATTAGAGTTTATTTGTGTCAGATACATTCGATATACATGAATTGAAGCCAATTGTGATCGATTGTCACTTTGTGTTGATTGCATATTCTCGAAATCTATTGACATCAATTGGAGTCGAATCACATCATTTCTCATATATTTGGAAATATTAGAGTTAATTTGTGTCAGATACATTAGATATAGATGAATTCAAGCCAATTGAGATCGATTGTCACTTTGTGTTGCTTGCATATTCTCGAAATCTATTGACATCAATTGGAGTCGAATCCCATCATTTCTCATATATATGGAAATATTGGAGTTTATTTGTATCAGATATATTCGATATACATGAATTGAAACCAATTGTGATCGATTGTCACCTTGTGTTGATTGCATATTTCCGAAATCTATTGACATTGATTGGAGTCGAATCACATCATTTCTCATATATTTGGATGTATTCGTGTTCATTTGTGACAGATTCATTCGATATACATGAATTGAAGCCATTTGCGATCGATTGTCACTTTTTGTTGATTGCATATTTTCGAAATCTATTGACATCAATCGAAGTCGATTTACATCATTTCTCATATATCTGCAATTATAAGAGTTTATTTGTGTCAGATACATTCGATATACATGAATTGAAGCCAATTGTGATCGACTGTCACTTTGTGTTGATTGCATATTCTCGAAATCTATTGACATCAATTGGAGTCGAATCACATCATTTCTCATATATTTGGTAATATTAGAATTTATTTGTATCAGATACATTCGATATACATGAATTGAAGCCAATTGTTATCGATTGTCACTTTGTGTTGATTGCATGTTCCCGAAATCTATTGACATCAATCGAAGTCGAATCACATCATTTCTCATATATTTGGAATTATTAGAGTTTATTTGTGTCAAATACATTCGATATACATGAATTGAAGCCAATTGTGATCGATTGTCACTTTGTGTTGATTGCATATTCTCGAAATCTATTGACATTAATTGGAGTCTAATCATATCATTTCTCATATATTTGGGAATATTAGAATTTATTTGTATCAGATACATTCGATATACATAAATTGAAGCCAACTGTGATCGATTGTCACTTTGTGTTGATTGCATATTCTCGAAATCTATTGACATCAATTGGAGTCGAATCACATCATTTCTCATATATTTGGTAATATTAGAATTTATTTGTATCAGATACATTCGATATACATGAATTGAAGCCAATTGTTATCGATTGTCACTTTGTGTTGATTGCATGTTCCCGAAATCTATTGACATCAATTGAAGTCGAATCACATCATTTCTCATATATTTGGAATTATTAGAGTTTATTTGTGTCAGATACATTCGATATAGATGAATTCAAGCCAATTGAGATCGATTGTCACTTTGTGTTGATTGCATATTCTCGAAATCTACTGACATCAATTGGAGTCGAATCACATCATTTCTCATATATATGGAAATATTGGAGTTTATTTGTATCAGATATATTCGATATACATGAATTGAAACCAATTGTGATCGATTGTCACTTTGTGTTGATTGCATATTCTCGAAATCTATTGACATCAATCGAAGTCGAATCACATCATTTCTCATATATTTGCAATTATTAGAGTTTATTTGTGTCAAATTTATTCGATATACATGAATTGAAGCCAATTGTGATCGATTGTCACTTTGTGTTGATTGCATATTCTCGAAATCTATTGACATTAATTGGAGTCTAATCATATCATTTCTCATATATTTGGAAATATTAGAATTTATTTGTATCAGATACATTCGATATACATAAATTGAAGCCAATTGTGATCGATTGTCACTTTGTGTTGATTGCATATTCTCGAAATCTATTGACATCAATCGAAGTCGAATCACATCATTTCTCATATATTTGCAATTATTAGAGTTTATTTGTGTCAAATTTATTCGATATACATGAATTGAAGCCAATTGTGATCGATTGTCACTTTGTGTTGATTGCATATTCTCAAAATCTATTGACATTAATTGGAGTCTAATCATATCATTTCTCATATATTTGGAAATATTAGATTTTATTTGTATCAGATACATTGGATATACATAAATTGAAGCCAATTGTGATCGATTGTCACTTTGTGTTGATTGCATATTCTCGAAATCTATTGACATCAATTGGAGTCGAATCACATCATTTCTCATATATTTGGTAATATTAGAATTTATTTGTATCAGATACATTCGATATACATGAATTGAAGCCAATTGTTATCGATTGTCACTTTGTGTTGATTGCATGTTCCCGAAATCTATTGACATCAATCGAAGTCGAATCACATCATTTCCTATATATTTGCAATTATTAGAGTTTATTTGTGTCAGATATATTCGATATAAATGAATTCAAGCCAATTGAGATCGATTATCACTTTGTGTTGATTGCATATTTCCGAAATCTATTGACATTGATTGGAGTCGAATCACATCATTTCTCATATATTTGGATGTATTCGAGTTCATTTGTGACAGATTCATTCGATATACATGAATTGAAGCCATTTGCGATCGATTGTCACTTTGTGTTGATTGCATATTTTCGAAATCTATTGACATCAATCGAAGTCGAATCACATCATTTCTCATATATTTGGTAATATTAGAGTTTATTTGTATCAGATACAATCGATATACATGGATTGAAGCCAATTGTGATCGATTGTCACTTTGTGATGATTGCATATTCTCGAAATCTATTGACATCAATTGGAGTCTAATCATATCATTTCTCATATATTTGTAAATATTAGAATTTATTTGTATCAGATACATTCGATATACATAAATTGAAGCCAATTGTGATCGATTGTCACTTTGTGTTGATTGCATATTTTCGAAATCTATTGACATCAATCGAAGTCGAATCAGATCATTTCTCATATATTTGGAATTATTAGAGTTTATTTGTGTCAAATACATTCGATATACATGAATTGAAGCCAATTGTGATCGATTGTCACTTTGTGATGATTGCATATTCTCGAAATCTATTGACATCAATTGGAGTCTAATCATATCATTTCTCATATATTTGGAAATATTAGAATTATTTGTATCAGATACATTCGATATACATAAATTGAAGCCAATTGTTATCGATTGTCACTTTGTGTTGATTGCATGTTCCCGAAATCTATTGACATCAATCGAAGTCGAATCACATCATTTCCTATATATTTGCAATTATTAGAGTTTATTTGTGTCAGATACATTCGATATAAATAAATTGAAGCCAATTGAGATCGATTATCACTTTGTGTTGATTGCATATTTCCGAAATCTACTGACATTGATTGGAGTCGAATCACATCATTTCTCATATAATTGGATGTATTCGAGTTCATTTGTGTCTGATTCATTCGATATACATGAATTGAAGCCATTTGCGATCGATTGTCACTTTGTGTTGATTGCATATTCTCGAAATCTATTGACATCAATTGAAATCGAATCACATCATTCCTCCTATATAAGAAATTATTAGAGTTTATTTGTGTCAGATACATTCGATATACATGAATTGAAGCCAATTGTCATCGATTGTCACTTTGTGTTGATTGCATATTCTCGAAATCTATTGACATCAATTGGAGTCGAATCACATCATTCCTCATATATTTGGAAATATTAGAGTTAATTTGTGTCAGATACATTAGATATAGATGAATT
This sequence comes from Diorhabda carinulata, assembly GCF_026250575.1. Taxonomy (NCBI): domain Eukaryota; kingdom Metazoa; phylum Arthropoda; class Insecta; order Coleoptera; family Chrysomelidae; genus Diorhabda; species Diorhabda carinulata. The sequence continues at coordinate 4,611,702 of NC_079473.1, read as the reverse complement.
CAAGCCAATTGAGATCGATTGTCACTTTGTGTTGCTTGCATATTCTCGAAATCTATTGACATCAATTGGAGTCGAATCCCATCATTTATCATATATTTGGAATTATTAGAGTTTATTTGTGTCAGATACATTCGATATACATGAATTGAAGCCAATTGTGATCGATTGTCACTTTGTGTTGATTGCATATTCTCGAAATCTATTGACATCAATTGGAGTCGAATCACATCATTTCTCATATATTTGGAAATATTAGAGTTAATTTGTGTCAGATACATTAGATATAGATGAATTCAAGCCAATTGAGATCGATTGTCACTTTGTGTTGCTTGCATATTCTCGAAATCTATTGACATCAATTGGAGTCGAATCCCATCATTTCTCATATATATGGAAATATTGGAGTTTATTTGTATCAGATATATTCGATATACATGAATTGAAACCAATTGTGATCGATTGTCACCTTGTGTTGATTGCATATTTCCGAAATCTATTGCCATTGATTGGAGTCGAATCACATCATTTCTCATATATTTGGATGTATTCGTGTTCATTTGTGACAGATTCATTCGATATACATGAATTGAAGCCATTTGCGATCGATTGTCACTTTTTGTTGATTGCATATTTTCGAAATCTATTGACATCAATCGAAGTCGATTTACATCATTTCTCATATATCTGCAATTATAAGAGTTTATTTGTGTCAGATACATTCGATATACATGAATTGAAGCCAATTGTGATCGACTGTCACTTTGTGTTGATTGCATATTCTCGAAATCTATTGACATCAATTGGAGTCGAATCACATCATTTCTCATATATTTGGTAATATTAGAATTTATTTGTATCAGATACATTCGATATACATGAATTGAAGCCAATTGTTATCGATTGTCACTTTGTGTTGATTGCATGTTCCCGAAATCTATTGACATCAATCGAAGTCGAATCACATCATTTCTCATATATTTGGAATTATTAGAGTTTATTTGTGTCAAATACATTCGATATACATGAATTGAAGCCAATTGTGATCGATTGTCACTTTGTGTTGATTGCATATTCTCGAAATCTATTGACATTAATTGGAGTCTAATCATATCATTTCTCATATATTTGGGAATATTAGAATTTATTTGTATCAGATACATTCGATATACATAAATTGAAGCCAACTGTGATCGATTGTCACTTTGTGTTGATTGCATATTCTCGAAATCTATTGACATCAATTGGAGTCGAATCACATCATTTCTCATATATTTGGTAATATTAGAATTTATTTGTATCAGATACATTCGATATACATGAATTGAAGCCAATTGTTATCGATTGTCACTTTGTGTTGATTGCATGTTCCCGAAATCTATTGACATCAATCGAAGTCGAATCACATCATTTCTCATATATTTGGAATTATTAGAGTTTATTTGTGTCAGATACATTCGATATAGATGAATTCAAGCCAATTGAGATCGATTGTCACTTTGTGTTGATTGCATATTCTCGAAATCTACTGACATCAATTGGAGTCGAATCACATCATTTCTCATATATATGGAAATATTGGAGTTTATTTGTATCAGATATATTCGATATACATGAATTGAAACCAATTGTGATCGATTGTCACTTTGTGTTGATTGCATATTCTCGAAATCTATTGACATCAATCGAAGTCGAATCACATCATTTCTCATATATTTGCAATTATTGGAGTTTATTTGTGTCAAATTTATTCGATATACATGAATTGAAGCCAATTGTGATCGATTGTCACTTTGTGTTGATTGCATATTCTCGAAATCTATTGACATTAATTGGAGTCTAATCATATCATTTCTCATATATTTGGAAATATTAGAATTTATTTGTATCAGATACATTCGATATACATAAATTGAAGCCAATTGTGATCGATTGTCACTTTGTGTTGATTGCATATTCTCGAAATCTATTGACATCATTCGAAGTCGAATCACATCATTTCTCATATATTTGCAATTATTAGAGTTTATTTGTGTCAAATTTATTCGATATACATGAATTGAAGCCAATTGTGATCGATTGTCACTTTGTGTTGATTGCATATTCTCAAAATCTATTGACATTAATTGGAGTCTAATCATATCATTTCTCATATATTTGGAAATATTAGAATTTATTTGTATCAGATACATTGGATATACATAAATTGAAGCCAATTGTGATCGATTGTCACTTTGTGTTGATTGCATATTCTCGAAATCTATTGACATCAATTGGAGTCGAATCACATCATTTCTCATATATTTGGTAATATTAGAATTTATTTGTATCAGATACATTCGATATACATGAATTGAAGCCAATTGTTATCGATTGTCACTTTGTGTTGATTGCATGTTCCCGAAATCTATTGACATCAATCGAAGTCGAATCACATCATTTCCTATATATTTGCAATTATTAGAGTTTATTTGTGTCAGATATATTCGATATAAATGAATTCAAGCCAATTGAGATCGATTATCACTTTGTGTTGATTGCATATTTCCGAAATCTATTGACATTGATTGGAGTCGAATCACATCATTTCTCATATATTTGGATGTATTCGAGTTCATTTGTGACAGATTCATTCGATATACATGAATTGAAGCCATTTGCGATCGATTGTCACTTTGTGTTGATTGCATATTTTCGAAATCTATTGACATCAATCGAAGTCGAATCACATCATTTCTCATATATTTGGTAATATTAGAGTTTATTTGTATCAGATACAATCGATATACATGGATTGAAGCCAATTGTGATCGATTGTCACTTTGTGATGATTGCATATTCTCGAAATCTATTGACATCAATTGGAGTCTAATCATATCATTTCTCATATATTTGTAAATATTAGAATTTATTTGTATCAGATACATTCGATATACATAAATTGAAGCCAATTGTGATCGATTGTCACTTTGTGTTGATTGCATATTTTCGAAATCTATTGACATCAATCGAAGTCGAATCAGATCATTTCTCATATATTTGGAATTATTAGAGTTTATTTGTGTCGAATACATTCGATATACATGAATTGAAGCCAATTGTGATCGATTGTCACTTTGTGATGATTGCATATTCTCGAAATCTATTGACATCAATTGGAGTCTAATCATATCATTTCTCATATATTTGGAAATATTAGAATTATTTGTATCAGATACATTCGATATACATAAATTGAAGCCAATTGTTATCGATTGTCACTTTGTGTTGATTGCATGTTCCCGAAATCTATTGACATCAATCGAAGTCGAATCACATCATTTCCTATATATTTGCAATTATTAGAGTTTATTTGTGTCAGATACATTCGATATAAATAAATTGAAGCCAATTGAGATCGATTATCACTTTGTGTTGATTGCATATTCTCGAAATCTATTGACATTGATTGGAGTCGAATCACATCATTTCTCATATATTTGGATGTATTCGAGTTCATTTGTGACAGATTCATTCGATATACATGAATTGAAGCCATTTGCGATCGATTGTCACTTTGTGTTGATTGCATATTCTCGAAATCTATTGACATCAATTGGAGTCGAATCACATCATTTCTCATATATTTGGTAATATTAGAATTTATTTGTATCAGATACATTCGATATACATGAATTGAAGCCAATTGTTATCGATTGTCACTTTGTGTTGATTGCATGTTCCCGAAATCTATTGACATCAATCGAAGTCGAATCACATCATTTCTCATATATTTGGAATTATTAGAGTTTATTTGTGTCAGATACATTCGATATAGATGAATTCAAGCCAATTGAGATCGATTGTCACTTTGTGTTGATTGCATATTCTCGAAATCTACTGACATCAATTGGAGTCGAATCACATCATTTCTCATATATATGGAAATATTGGAGTTTATTTGTATCAGATATATTCGATATACATGAATTGAAACCAATTGTGATCGATTGTCACTTTGTGTTGATTGCATATTCTCGAAATCTATTGACATCAATCGAAGTCGAATCACATCATTTCTCATATATTTGCAATTATTGGAGTTTATTTGTGTCAAATTTATTCGATATACATGAATTGAAGCCAATTGTGATCGATTGTCACTTTGTGTTGATTGCATATTCTCGAAATCTATTGACATTAATTGGAGTCTAATCATATCATTTCTCATATATTTGGAAATATTAGAATTTATTTGTATCAGATACATTCGATATACATAAATTGAAGCCAATTGTGATCGATTGTCACTTTGTGTTGATTGCATATTCTCGAAATCTATTGACATCATTCGAAGTCGAATCACATCATTTCTCATATATTTGCAATTATTAGAGTTTATTTGTGTCAAATTTATTCGATATACATGAATTGAAGCCAATTGTGATCGATTGTCACTTTGTGTTGATTGCATATTCTCAAAATCTATTGACATTAATTGGAGTCTAATCATATCATTTCTCATATATTTGGAAATATTAGAATTTATTTGTATCAGATACATTGGATATACATAAATTGAAGCCAATTGTGATCGATTGTCACTTTGTGTTGATTGCATATTCTCGAAATCTATTGACATCAATTGGAGTCGAATCACATCATTTCTCATATATTTGGTAATATTAGAATTTATTTGTATCAGATACATTCGATATACATGAATTGAAGCCAATTGTTATCGATTGTCACTTTGTGTTGATTGCATGTTCCCGAAATCTATTGACATCAATCGAAGTCGAATCACATCATTTCCTATATATTTGCAATTATTAGAGTTTATTTGTGTCAGATATATTCGATATAAATGAATTCAAGCCAATTGAGATCGATTATCACTTTGTGTTGATTGCATATTTCCGAAATCTATTGACATTGATTGGAGTCGAATCACATCATTTCTCATATATTTGGATGTATTCGAGTTCATTTGTGACAGATTCATTCGATATACATGAATTGAAGCCATTTGCGATCGATTGTCACTTTGTGTTGATTGCATATTTTCGAAATCTATTGACATCAATCGAAGTCGAATCACATCATTTCTCATATATTTGGTAATATTAGAGTTTATTTGTATCAGATACAATCGATATACATGGATTGAAGCCAATTGTGATCGATTGTCACTTTGTGATGATTGCATATTCTCGAAATCTATTGACATCAATTGGAGTCTAATCATATCATTTCTCATATATTTGTAAATATTAGAATTTATTTGTATCAGATACATTCGATATACATAAATTGAAGCCAATTGTGATCGATTGTCACTTTGTGTTGATTGCATATTTTCGAAATCTATTGACATCAATCGAAGTCGAATCAGATCATTTCTCATATATTTGGAATTATTAGAGTTTATTTGTGTCGAATACATTCGATATACATGAATTGAAGCCAATTGTGATCGATTGTCACTTTGTGATGATTGCATATTCTCGAAATCTATTGACATCAATTGGAGTCTAATCATATCATTTCTCATATATTTGGAAATATTAGAATTATTTGTATCAGATACATTCGATATACATAAATTGAAGCCAATTGTTATCGATTGTCACTTTGTGTTGATTGCATGTTCCCGAAATCTATTGACATCAATCGAAGTCGAATCACATCATTTCCTATATATTTGCAATTATTAGAGTTTATTTGTGTCAGATACATTCGATATAAATAAATTGAAGCCAATTGAGATCGATTATCACTTTGTGTTGATTGCATATTTCCGAAATCTATTGACATTGATTGGAGTCGAATCACATCATTTCTCATATAATTGGATGTATTCGAGTTCATTTGTGTCTGATTCATTCGATATACATGAATTGAAGCCATTTGCGATCGATTGTCACTTTGTGTTGATTGCATATTCTCGAAATCTATTGACATCAATTGAAATCGAATCACATCATTCCTCCTATATAAGAAATTATTAGAGTTTATTTGTGTCAGATACATTCGATATACATGAATTGAAGCCAATTGTCATCGATTGTCACTTTGTGTTGATTGCATATTCTCGAAATCTATTGACATCAATTGGAGTCGAATCACATCATTCCTCATATATTTGGGAATATTAGAGTTAATTTGTGTCAGATACTTTAGATATAGATGAATTCAAGCCAATTGAGATCGATTGTCACTTTGTGTTGCTTGCATATTCTCGAAATCTATTGACATCAATTGGAGTCGAATCCCATCATTTATCATATATTTGGAATTATTAGAGTTTATTTGTGTCAGATACATTCGATATACATGAATTGAAGCCAATTGTGATCGATTGTCACTTTGTGTTGATTGCATATTCTCGAAATCTATTGACATCAATTGGAGTCGAATCACATCATTTCTCATATATTTGGAAATGTTAGAGTTAATTTGTGTCAGATACATTAGATATAGATGAATTCAAGCCAATTGAGATCGATTGTCACTTTGTGTTGCTTGCATATTCTCGAAATCTATTGACATCAATTGGAGTCGAATCCCATCATTTCTCATATATATGGAAATATTGGAGTTTATTTGTATCAGATATATTCGATATACATGAATTGAAACCAATTGTGATCGATTGTCACCTTGTGTTGATTGCATATTTCCGAAATCTATTGACATTGATTGGAGTCGAATCACATCATTTCTCATATATTTGGATGTATTCGTGTTCATTTGTGACAGATTCATTCGATATACATGAATTGAAGCCATTTGCGATCGATTGTCACTTTTTGTTGATTGCATATTTTCGAAATCTATTGACATCAATCGAAGTCGATTTACATCATTTCTCATATATCTGCAATTATAAGAGTTTATTTGTGTCAGATACATTCGATATACATGAATTGAAGCCAATTGTGATCGACTGTCACTTTGTGTTGATTGCATATTCTCGAAATCTACTGACATCAATTGTAGTCGAATCACATCATTTCTCATATATTTGGAAATATTGGAGTTTATTTGTATCAGATACATTCGATATACATGAATTGGGGCCAAATGAGATCGATTGCCTTTTTGTGTTAATTGTATATTCTCGAAATCTATTGTCGTCTATTGATGTAAAATCACATCCTTCCTCATATATTTGGAATTATTAGAGTTTATTCGTATCGGATACATTCGATATACATGGATTGAAGCCAATTGTGATCGATTGTCCCTTTGTGTTGATGGTATATTCTCGAAATCTTTTGACATCGATTGAAGTCGAATCACATCATATCTCATATATTTGGAAGTATCAGAATTTATTTGTATCAGATACATTCGATATACATGAATTGGGGCCAAATGAGATCGATTGTCACTTTGTGTTAATTGTATATTCTCGAAATTTATTGACGTCTATTGATGTCAAATCACATCCTTCCTCATATATTTGGAATTATTAGAGTTTATTCGTATCAGATACATTCGATATACATGGATTGAAGCCAATTGTGATCGATTGTCCCTTTGTGTTAATGGTATATTCTCGAAATCTTTTGACATCGATTGAAGTCGAATCACATCATATCTCATATATTTGGAAGTATCAGAATTTATTTGTATCAGATACGTTCGATATACATGAATTGGGGCCAAATGAGATCGATTGCCACTTTGTGTTAATTGTATATTCTCGAAATCTATTGACGTCTATTGATGTCAAATCACATCCTTCCTCATATATTTGGAATTATTAGAGTTTATTCGTATCGGATACATTCGATATCCATGAATTGAAGCCAATTGTGATCGATTGTCACTTTTTGTTGATTGCATATTCTCGAAATCCATTGACATCAATTGAAGTCGAATCACATCATTTCTCATATATTTGGTAATATTAGAATTTATTTGTATCAGATACATTCGATATACATGAATTGAAGCCAATTGTTATCGATTGTCACTTTGTGTTGATTGCATGTTCCCGAAGTCTATTGACATCAATCGAAGTGGAATCACATCATTTCTCATATATTTGGAATGATTAGAGTTTATTTGTGTCAAATACATTCGATATACATGAATTGAAGCCAATTGTGATCGATTGTCACTTTGTGTTGATTGCATATTCTCGAAATCTATTGACATTAATTGGAGTCTAATCATATCATTTCTCATATATTTGGAAATATTAGAATTTATTTGTATCAGATACATTCGATATACATGAATTGAAGCCAATTGTTATCGATTGTCACTTTGTGTTGATTGCATGTTCCCGTAATCTATTGACATCACTTGAAATCGAATCAAATCATTTCTCATATATTTGGAATTATTAGAGTTTATTTGTGTCAGATACATTCGATATAGATGAATTCAAGCCAATTGAGATTGATTGTCACTTTGTGTTGATTGCATATTCTCGAAATCTACTGACATCAGTTGGAGTCGAATCACATCATTTCTCATATATATGGAAATATTGGAGTTTATTTGTATCAGATATATTCGATATACATGAATTGAAACCAATTGTGATCGATTGTCACCTTGTGTTGATTGCATATTTCCGAAATCTATTGACATTGATTGGAGTCGAATCACATCATTTCTCATATATTTGGATGTATTCGAGTTCATTTGTGTCAGATTCATTCGATATACATGAATTGAAGCCATTTGCGATCGATTGTCACTTTGTGTTGATTGCATATTCTCGAAATCTATTGACATCAATTGAAATCGAATCACATCATTCCTCCTATATAAGAAATTATTAGAGTTTATTTGTGTCAGATACATTCGATATACATGAATTGAAGCCAATTGTCATCGATTGTCTTTTTGTGTTGATTGCATATTCTCGAAATCTATTGACATCAATTGAAATCGAATCACATCATTCCTCCTATATAAGAAATTATTAGAGTTTATTTGTGTCAGATACATTCGATATACATGAATTGAAGCCAATTGTCATCGATTGTCTTTTTGTGTTGATTGCATATTCTCGAAATCTATTGACATCAATTGGAGTCGAATCACTTCATTCCTCATATATTTGGAAATATTAGAGTTAATTTGTGTCAGATACATTAGATATAGATGAATTCAAGCCAATTGAGATCGATTGTCACTTTGTGTTGATTGCATATTCTCGAAATCTATTGACATCAATTGGAGTCGAATCCCATCATTTCTCATATATTTGGAATTATTAGAGTTTATTTGTGTCAGATACATTCGATATACATGAATTGAAGCCAATTGTGATCGATTGTCACTTTGTGTTGATTGCATATTCTCGAAATCTACTGACATCAATTGGAGTCGAATCACATCATTTCTCATATATATGGAAATATTGGAGTTTATTTGTATCAGATATATTCGATATACATGAATTGAAACCAATTGTGATCGATTGTCACTTTCTGTTGATCGCATATTCTCGAAATCTATTGACATCAATTGGAGTCGAATCACATCATTTCTCATATATTTGGATGTATTCGAGTTCATTTGTGAAAGATTCATTCGATATACATGAATTGAAGCCATTTGCGATCGATTGTCACTTTGTGTTGATTGCTTATTTTCGAAATCTATTGACATCAATCGAAGTCGAATCTTATCATTTCTCATATATTTGGAAATATTAGAATTTATTTGTATCAGATACATTCGATATACATAAATTGAAGCCAACTGTGATCGATTGTCACTTTGTGTTGATTGCATATTCTCGAAATCTATTGACATCAATTGGAGTCGAATCACATCATTTCTCATATATTTGGTAATATTAGAATTTATTTGTATCAGATACATTCGATATACATGAATTGAAGCCAATTGTTATCGATTGTCACTTTGTGTTGATTGCATGTTCCCGAAATCTATTGACATCAATCGAAGTCGAATCACATCATTTCTCATATATTTGGAATTATTAGAGTTTATTTGTGTCAGATACATTCGATATAGATGAATTCAAGCCAATTGAGATCGATTGTCACTTTGTGTTGATTGCATATTCTCGAAATCTACTGACATCAATTGGAGTCGAATCACATCATTTCTCATATATATGGAAATATTGGAGTTTATTTGTATCAGATATATTCGATATACATGAATTGAAACCAATTGTGATCGATTGTCACCTTGTGTTGATTGCATATTTTCGAAATCTATTGACATCAATCGAAGTCGATTTACATCATTTCTCATATATCTGCAATTATAAGAGTTTATTTGTGTCAGATACATTCGATATACATGAATTGAAGCCAATTGTGATCGACTGTCACTTTGTGTTAATTGTATATTCTCGAAATTTATTGACGTCTATTGATGTCAAATCACATCCTTCCTCATATATTTGGAATTATTAGAGTTTATTTGTATCAGATTCATTCGATATACATGAATTGGGGCCAAATGAGATCGATTGTCACTTTGTGTTAATTGTATATTCTCGAAATTTATTGACGTCTATTGATGTCAAATCACATCCTTCCTCATATATTTGGAATTATTAGAGTTTATTCGTATCAGATACATTCGATATACATGGATTGAAGCCAAATGAGATCGATTGCCACTTTGTGTTAATGGTATATTCTCGAAATCTTTTGACATCGATTGAAATCGAATCACATCATATCTCATATATTTGGAAGTATCAGAATTTATTTGTATCAGATACATTCGATATCCATGAATTGGAGCCAATTGTGATCGATTGTCACTTTTTGTTGATTGCATATTCTCGAAATCCATTGACATCAATTGAAGTCGAATCACATCATTTCTCATATATTTGGTAATATTAGAATTTATTTGTATCAGATACATTCGATATACATGAATTGAAGCCAATTGTCATCGATTGTCTTTTTGTGTTGATTGCATATTCTCGAAATCTATTGACATCAATTGAAATCGAATCAAATCATTTCTCATATATTTGCAATTATTAGAGTTTATTTGTGTCAGATACATTAGATATAGATGAATTCAAGCCAATTGAGATCGATTGTCACTTTGTGTTGCTTGCATATTCTCGAAATCTATTGACATCAATTGGAGTCGAATCCCATCATTTCTCATATATTTGGAATTATTAGAGTTAATTTGTGTCAGATACATTCGATATACATGAATTGAAGCCAATTGTGATCGATTGTCACTTTGTGTTGATTGCATATTCTCGAATTCTATTGACATCAATTGGAGTCGAATCACATCATTTCTCATATATTTGGAAATATTAGAGTTAATTTGTGTCAGATACATTAGATATAGATGAATTCAAGCCAATTGAGATCGATTGTCACTTTGTGTTGCTTGCATATTCTCGAAATCTATTGACATCAATTGGAGTCGAATCCCATCATTTCTCATATATATGGAAATATTGGAGTTTATTTGTATCAGATATATTCGATATACATGAATTGAAACCAATTGTGATCGATTGTCACCTTGTATTGATTGCATATTTCCGAAATCTATTGACATTGATTGGAGTCGAATCACATCATTTCTCATATATTTGGATGTATTCGTGTTCATTTGTGACAGATTCATTCGATATACATGAATTGAAGCCATTTGCGATCGATTGTCACTTTTTGTTGATTGCATATTTTCGAAATCTATTGACATCAATCGAAGTCGATTTACATCATTTCTCATATATCTGCAATTATAAGAGTTTATTTGTGTCAGATACATTCGATATACATGAATTGAAGCCAATTGTGATCGACTGTCACTTTGTGTTGATTGCATATTCTCGAAATCTACTGACATCAATTGTAGTCGAATCACATCATTTCTCATATATTTGGAAATATTGGAGTTTATTTGTATCAGATACATTCGATATACATGAATTGGGGCCAAATGAGATCGATTGCCTTTTTGTGTTAATTGTATATTCTCGAAATCTATTGAAGTCAATTCAAGTCGAATCACATCATTTCTCATATATCTGGAATTATTGGAGTTTACGTGTGTCAGATACATTCGATATAGATGAATTCAAGCCAATTGTGATCGATTGTCACTTTGTGTTGATTGCATATTCTCGAAATCTATTGACATCAATGGAAGTCGAATCACATCATTCCTCATATATTCGGAAATATTAGAGTTTATTTGTATCAGATACATCCGATATACATGAATTGAGGCCAATTGTGATCGATTGTCACTTTGTGTTGATTGCATATTCTCGAAATCTATTGACATCAATTGAAGTCGAATCACATCATTCCTCATATATTCGGAAATATTAGAGTTTATTTGTATCAGATACATCCGATATACATGAATTGAGGCCAATTGTGATCGATTGTCACTTTTTGTTGATTGCATATTCTCGAAATCCATTGACATCAATTGAAGTCGAATCACATCATTTCTCATATATTTGGTAATATTAGAATTTATTTGTATCAGATACATTCGATATACATGAATTGAAGCCAATTGTTATCGATTGTCACTTTGTGTTGATTGCATGTTCCCGAAGTCTATTGACATCAATCGAAGTGGAATCACATCATTTCTCATATATTTGGAATGATTAGAGTTTATTTGTGTCAAATACATTCGATATACATGAATTGAAGCCAATTGTGATCGATTGTCACTTTGTGTTGATTGCATATTCTCGAAATCTATTGACATTAATTGGAGTCTAATCATATCATTTCTCATATATTTGGAAATATTAGAATTTATTTGTATCAGATACATTCGATATACATGAATTGAAGCCAATTGTTATCGATTGTCACTTTGTGTTGATTGCATGTTCCCGTAATCTATTGACATCACTTGAAATCGAATCAAATCATTTCTCATATATTTGGAATTATTAGAGTTTATTTGTGTCAGATACATTCGATATAGATGAATTCAAGCCAATTGAGATTGATTGTCACTTTGTGTTGATTGCATATTCTCGAAATCTACTGACATCAGTTGGAGTCGAATCACATCATTTCTCATATATATGGAAATATTGGAGTTTATTTGTATCAGATATATTCGATATACATGAATTGAAACCAATTGTGATCGATTGTCACCTTGTGTTGATTGCATATTTCCGAAATCTATTGACATTGATTGGAGTCGAATCACATCATTTCTCATATATATGGAAATATTGGAGTTTATTTGTATCAGATATATTCGATATACATGAATTGAAACCAATTGTGATCGATTGTCACCTTGTGTTGATTGCATATTTTCGAAATCTATTGACATCAATCGAAGTCGATTTACATCATTTCTCATATATCTGCAATTATAAGAGTTTATTTGTGTCAGATACATTCGATATACATGAATTGAAGCCAATTGTGATCGACTGTCACTTTGTGTTAATTGTATATTCTCGAAATTTATTGACAACTATTGATGTCAAATCACATCCTTCCTCATATATTTGGAATTATTAGAGTTTATTTGTATCAGATTCATTCGATATACATGAATTGGGGCCAAATGAGATCGATTGTCACTTTGTGTTAATTGTATATTCTCGAAATTTATTGACGTCTATTGATGTCAAATCACATCCTTCCTCATATATTTGGAATTATTAGAGTTTATTCGTATCAGATACATTCGATATACATGGATTGAAGCCAAATGAGATCGATTGCCACTTTGTGTTAATGGTATATTCTCGAAATCTTTTGACATCGATTGAAATCGAATCACATCATATCTCATATATTTGGAAGTATCAGAATTTATTTGTATCAGATACATTCGATATCCATGAATTGGAGCCAATTGTGATCGATTGTCACTTTTTGTTGATTGCATATTCTCGAAATCCATTGACATCAATTGAAGTCGAATCACATCATTTCTCATATATTTGGTAATATTAGAATTTATTTGTATCAGATACATTCGATATACATGAATTGAAGCCAATTGTCATCGATTGTCTTTTTGTGTTGATTGCATATTCTCGAAATCTATTGACATCAATTGAAATCGAATCAAATCATTTCTCATATATTTGCAATTATTAGAGTTTATTTGTGTCAGATACATTAGATATAGATGAATTCAAGCCAATTGAGATCGATTGTCACTTTGTGTTGCTTGCATATTCTCGAAATCTATTGACATCAATTGGAGTCGAATCCCATCATTTCTCATATATTTGGAATTATTAGAGTTAATTTGTGTCAGATACATTCGATATACATGAATTGAAGCCAATTGTGATCGATTGTCACTTTGTGTTGATTGCATATTCTCGAATTCTATTGACATCAATTGGAGTCGAATCACATCATTTCTCATATATTTGGAAATATTAGAGTTAATTTGTGTCAGATACATTAGATATAGATGAATTCAAGCCAATTGAGATCGATTGTCACTTTGTGTTGCTTGCATATTCTCGAAATCTATTGACATCAATTGGAGTCGAATCCCATCATTTCTCATATATATGGAAATATTGGAGTTTATTTGTATCAGATATATTCGATATACATGAATTGAAACCAATTGTGATCGATTGTCACCTTGTGTTGATTGCATATTTCCGAAATCTATTGACATTGATTGGAGTCGAATCACATCATTTCTCATATATTTGGATGTATTCGTGTTCATTTGTGACAGATTCATTCGATATACATGAATTGAAGCCATTTGCGATCGATTGTCACTTTTTGTTGATTGCATATTTTCGAAATCTATTGACATCAATCGAAGTCGATTTACATCATTTCTCATATATCTGCAATTATAAGAGTTTATTTGTGTCAGATACATTCGATATACATGAATTGAAGCCAATTGTGATCGACTGTCACTTTGTGTTGATTGCATATTCTCGAAATCTACTGACATCAATTGTAGTCGAATCACATCATTTCTCATATATTTGGAAATATTGGAGTTTATTTGTATCAGATACATTCGATATACATGAATTGGGGCCAAATGAGATCGATTGCCTTTTTGTGTTAATTGTATATTCTCGAAATCTATTGAAGTCAATTCAAGTCGAATCACATCATTTCTCATATATCTGGAATTATTGGAGTTTACGTGTGTCAGATACATTCGATATAGATGAATTCAAGCCAATTGTGATCGATTGTCACTTTGTGTTGATTGCATATTCTCGAAATCTATTGACATCAATGGAAGTCGAATCACATCATTCCTCATATATTCGGAAATATTAGAGTTTATTTGTATCAGATACATCCGATATACATGAATTGAGGCCAATTGTGATCGATTGTCACTTTGTGTTGATTGCATATTCTCGAAATCTATTGACATCAATTGAAGTCGAATCACATCATTCCTCATATATTCGGAAATATTAGAGTTTATTTGTATCAGATACATCCGATATACATGAATTGAGGCCAATTGTGATCGATTGTCACTTTGTGTTGATTGCATATCCTCGAAATCTATTGACATCGATTGAAGTCGACTCACATCATTTCTCATATATTTGCAATTATTAGAGTTTATTTGTGTCAGATACATTCGATATAGATGAATTCAAGCCAATTGAGATCGATTGTCACTTTGTGTTGATTGCATATTTCCGAAATCTATTGACATCGATTGAAATCGAATCACATCAATACTCATATATTTGGAATTATTAGAGTTTATTTGTGTCAGATACATTCGATATAAATGAATTGAAGCCAATTGTGATCGATTGTCACTTTGTGTTGATTGCATATTCTCGAAATCTATTGACATCAATGGAAGTCGAATCCCATCATTTCTCATATATAAGGAATTATTAGAGTTTATTTGTGTCAGATACATTCGATATACATGAATTGAAGCCAATTGTGTTCGATTGTCACTTTGTGTTGATTGCATATTCTCGAAATCTATTGACATCAATTGAAGTCGAATCACATCATTTCTGATATATTAGGAATTATTAGAGTTTATTTGTATCAGATATATTCGATATACATGAATTGAAACCAATAGTGATCGATTGTCACCTTGTGTTGATTGCATATTTCCGAAATCTATTGACATTGATTGGAGTCGAATCACATCATTTCTCATATATTTGGAATTATTAGAGTTTATTTGTGTCAAATACATTCGATATACATGAATTGAAGCCAATTGTGATCGATTGTCACTTTGTGTTGATTGCATATTCTCGAAATCTATTGACATCAATTGGAGTCGAATCACATCATTTCTCATATATTTGGAAATATTAGAGTTAATTTGTGTCAGATACATTAGATATAGATGAATTCAAGCCAATTGAGATCGATTGTCACTTTGTGTTGCTTGCATATTCTCGAAATCTATTGACATCAATTGGAGTCGAATCCCATCATTTCTCATATATATGGAAATATTGGAGTTTATTTGTATCAGATATATTCGATATACATGAATTGAAACCAATTGTGATCGATTGTCACCTTGTGTTGATTGCATATTTCCGAAATCTATTGACATTGATTGGAGTCGAATCACATCATTTCTCATATATTTGGATGTATTCGTGTTCATTTGTGACAGATTCATTCGATATACATGAATTGAAGCCATTTGCGATCGATTGTCACTTTTTGTTGATTGCATATTTTCGAAATCTATTGACATCAATCGAAGTCGATTTACATCATTTCTCATATATCTGCAATTATAAGAGTTTATTCGTATCGGATACATTCGATATACATGGATTGAAGCCAATTGTGATCGATTGTCCCTTTGTGTTGATTGCATATTCTCGAAATCTACTGACATCAATTGTAGTCGAATCACATCATTTCTCATATATTTGGAAATATTGGAGTTTATTTGTATCAGATACATTCGATATACATGAATTGGGGCCAAATGAGATCGATTGCCTTTTTGTGTTAATTGTATATTCTCGAAATCTATTGTCGTCTATTGATGTAAAATCACATCCTTCCTCATATATTTGGAATTATTAGAGTTTATTCGTATCGGATACATTCGATATACATGGATTGAAGCCAATTGTGATCGATTGTCCCTTTGTGTTGATGGTATATTCTCGAAATCTTTTGACATCGATTGAAGTCGAATCACATCATATCTCATATATTTGGAAGTATCAGAATTTATTTGTATCAGATACATTCGATATACATGAATTGGGGCCAAATGAGATCGATTGTCACTTTGTGTTAATTGTATATTCTCGAAATTTATTGACGTCTATTGATGTCAAATCACATCCTTCCTCATATATTTGGAATTATTAGAGTTTATTCGTATCAGATACATTCGATATACATGGATTGAAGCCAATTGTGATCGATTGTCCCTTTGTGTTAATGGTATATTCTCGAAATCTTTTGACATCGATTGAAGTCGAATCACATCATATCTCATATATTTGGAAGTATCAGAATTTATTTGTATCAGATACATTCGATATCCATGAATTGGAGCCAATTGTGATCGATTGTCACTTTTTGTTGATTGCATATTCTCGAAATCCATTGACATCAATTGAAGTCGAATCACATCATTTCTCATATATTTGGTAATATTAGAATTTATTTGTATCAGATACATTCGATATACATGAATTGAAGCCAATTGTTATCGATTGTCACTTTGTGTTGATTGTATGTTCCCGAAATCTATTGACATCAATCGAAGTGGAATCACATCATTTCTCATATATTTGGAATGATTAGAGTTTATTTGTGTCAAATACATTCGATATACATGAATTGAAGCCAATTGTGATCGATTGTCACTTTGTGTTGATTGCATATTCTCGAAATCTATTGACATTAATTGGAGTCTAATCATATCATTTCTCATATATTTGGAAATATTAGAATTTATTTGTATCAGATACATTCGATATACATGAATTGAAGCCAATTGTTATCGATTGTCACTTTGTGTTGATTGCATGTTCCCGTAATCTATTGACATCACTTGAAATCGAATCAAATCATTTCTCATATATTTGGAATTATTAGAGTTTATTTGTGTCAGATACATTCGATATAGATGAATTCAAGCCAATTGAGATTGATTGTCACTTTGTGTTGATTGCATATTCTCGAAATCTACTGACATCAGTTGGAGTCGAATCACATCATTTCTCATATATATGGAAATATTGGAGTTTATTTGTATCAGATATATTCGATATACATGAATTGAAACCAATTGTGATCGATTGTCACCTTGTGTTGATTGCATATTTCCGAAATCTATTGACATTGATTGGAGTCGAATCACATCATTTCTCATATATTTGGATGTATTCGAGTTCATTTGTGTCAGATTCATTCGATATACATGAATTGAAGCCATTTGCGATCGATTGTCACTTTGTGTTGATTGCATATTCTCGAAATCTATTGACATCAATTGAAATCGAATCACATCATTCCTCCTATATAAGAAATTATTAGAGTTTATTTGTGTCAGATACATTCGATATACATGAATTGAAGCCAATTGTCATCGATTGTCTTTTTGTGTTGATTGCATATTCTCGAAATCTATTGACATCAATTGGAGTCGAATCCCATCATTTCTCATATATTTGGAATTATTAGAGTTTATTTGTGTCAGATACATTCGATATACATGAATTGAAGCCAATTGTGATCGATTGTCACTTTGTGTTGATTGCATATTCTCGAAATCTACTGACATCAATTGGAGTCGAATCACATCATTTCTCATATATATGGAAATATTGGAGTTTATTTGTATCAGATATATTCGATATACATGAATTGAAACCAATTGTGATCGATTGTCACCTTGTATTGATTGCATATTTCCGAAATCTATTGACATTGATTGGAGTCGAATCACATCATTTCTCATATATTTGGATGTATTCGTGTTCATTTGTGACAGATTCATTCGATATACATGAATTGAAGCCATTTGGGATCGATTGTCACTTTGTGTTGATTGCATATTTTCGAAATCTATTGACATCAATCGAAGTCGAATCACATCATTTCCCATATATTTGGAATTATTAGAGTTTATTTGTGTCAAATACATTCGATATATATGAATTGAAGCCAATTGTGATCGATTGTCACTTTCTGTTGATCGCATATTCTCGAAATCTATTGACATCAATTGGAGTCGAATCACATCATTTCTCATATATTTGGATGTATTCGAGTTCATTTGTGAAAGATTCATTCGATATACATGAATTGAAGCCATTTGCGATCGATTGTCACTTTGTGTTGATTGCATATTCTCGAAATCTACTGACATCAGTTGGAGTCGAATCACATCATTTCTCATATATATGGAAATATTGGAGTTTATTTGTATCAGATATATTCGATATACATGAATTGAAACCAATTGTGATCGATTGTCACCTTGTGTTGATTGCATATTTTCGAAATCTATTGACATCAATCGAAGTCGATTTACATCATTTCTCATATATCTGCAATTATAAGAGTTTATTTGTGTCAGATACATTCGATATACATGAATTGAAGCCAATTGTGATCGACTGTCACTTTGTGTTAATTGTATATTCTCGAAATTTATTGACGTCTATTGATGTCAAATCACATCCTTCCTCATATATTTGGAATTATTAGAGTTTATTTGTATCAGATTCATTCGATATACATGAATTGAAGCCAATTGTGATCGACTGTCACTTTGTGTTAATTGTATATTCTCGAAATTTATTGACGTCTATTGATGTCAAATCACATCCTTCCTCATATATTTGGAATTATTAGAGTTTATTCGTATCAGATACATTCGATATACATGGATTGAAGCCAAATGAGATCGATTGCCACTTTGTGTTAATGGTATATTCTCGAAATCTTTTGACATCGATTGAAGTCGAATCACATCATATCTCATATATTTGGAAGTATCAGAATTTATTTGTATCAGATACATTCGATATCCATGAATTGGAGCCAATTGTGATCGATTGTCACTTTTTGTTGATTGCATATTCTCGAAATCCATTGACATCAATTGAAGTCGAATCACATCATTTCTCATATATTTGGTAATATTAGAATTTATTTGTATCAGATACATTCGATATACATGAATTGAAGCCAATTGTCATCGATTGTCTTTTTGTGTTGATTGCATATTCTCGAAATCTATTGACATCAATTGAAATCGAATCAAATCATTTCTCATATATTTGCAATTATTAGAGTTTATTTGTGTCAGATACATTAGATATAGATGAATTCAAGCCAATTGAGATCGATTGTCACTTTGTGTTGCTTGCATATTCTCGAAATCTATTGACATCAATTGGAGTCGAATCCCATCATTTCTCATATATTTGGAATTATTAGAGTTAATTTGTGTCAGATACATTCGATATACATGAATTGAAGCCAATTGTGATCGATTGTCACTTTGTGTTGATTGCATATTCTCGAATTCTATTGACATCAATTGGAGTCGAATCACATCATTTCTCATATATTTGGAAATATTAGAGTTAATTTTTGTCAGATACATTAGATATAGATGAATTCAAGCCAATTGAGATCGATTGTCACTTTGTGTTGCTTGCATATTCTCGAAATCTATTGACATCAATTGGAGTCGAATCCCATCATTTCTCATATATATGGAAATATTGGAGTTTATTTGTATCAGATATATTCGATATACATGAATTGAAACCAATTGTGATCGATTGTCACCTTGTGTTGATTGCATATTTCCGAAATCTATTGACATTGATTGGAGTCGAATCACATCATTTCTCATATATTTGGATGTATTCGTGTTCATTTGTGACAGATTCATTCGATATACATGAATTGAAGCCATTTGCGATCGATTGTCACTTTTTGTTGATTGCATATTTTCGAAATCTATTGACATCAATCGAAGTCGATTTACATCATTTCTCATATATCTGCAATTTATAAGAGTTTATTTGTGTCAGATACATTCGATATACATGAATTGAAGCCAATTGTGATCGACTGTCACTTTGTGTTAATTGTATATTCTCGAAATTTACTGACGTCTATTGATGTCAAATCACATCCTTCCTCATATATTTGGAATTATTAGAGTTTATTTGTATCAGATTCATTCGATATACATGAATTGGGGCCAAATGAGATCGATTGTCACTTTGTGTTAATTGTATATTCTCGAAATTTATTGACGTCTATTGATGTCAAATCACATCCTTCCTCATATATTTGGAATTATTAGAGTTTATTCGTATCAGATACATTCGATATACATGGATTGAAGCCAAATGAGATCGATTGCCACTTTGTGTTAATGGTATATTCTCGAAATCTTTTGACATCGATTGAAGTCGAATCACATCATATCTCATATATTTGGAAGTATCAGAATTTATTTGTATCAGATACATTCGATATCCATGAATTGGAGCCAATTGTGATCGATTGTCACTTTTTGTTGATTGCATATTCTCGAAATCCATTGACATCAATTGAAGTCGAATCACATCATTTCTCATATATTTGGTAATATTAGAATTTATTTGTATCAGATACATTCGATATACATGAATTGAAGCCAATTGTCATCGATTGTCTTTTTGTGTTGATTGCATATTCTCGAAATCTATTGACATCAATTGAAATCGAATCAAATCATTTCTCATATATTTGCAATTATTAGAGTTTATTTGTGTCAGATACATTAGATATAGATGAATTCAAGCCAATTGAGATCGATTGTCACTTTGTGTTGCTTGCATATTCTCGAAATCTATTGACATCAATTGGAGTCGAATCCCATCATTTCTCATATATTTGGAATTATTAGAGTTAATTTGTGTCAGATACATTCGATATACATGAATTGAAGCCAATTGTGATCGATTGTCACTTTGTGTTGATTGCATATTCTCGAATTCTATTGACATCAATTGGAGTCGAATCACATCATTTCTCATATATTTGGAAATATTAGAGTTAATTTTTGTCAGATACATTAGATATAGATGAATTCAAGCCAATTGAGATCGATTGTCACTTTGTGTTGCTTGCATATTCTCGAAATCTATTGACATCAATTGGAGTCGAATCCCATCATTTCTCATATATATGGAAATATTGGAGTTTATTTGTATCAGATATATTCGATATACATGAATTGAAACCAATTGTGATCGATTGTCACCTTGTGTTGATTGCATATTTTCGAAATCTATTGACATCAATCGAAGTCGATTTACATCATTTCTCATATATCTGCAATTATAAGAGTTTATTTGTGTCAGATACATTCGATATACATGAATTGAAGCCAATTGTGATCGACTGTCACTTTGTGTTAATTGTATATTCTCGAAATTTATTGACGTCTATTGATGTCAAATCACATCCTTCCTCATATATTTGGAATTATTAGAGTTTATTTGTATCAGATTCATTCGATATACATGAATTGAAGCCAATTGTGATCGACTGTCACTTTGTGTTAATTGTATATTCTCGAAATTTATTGACGTCTATTGATGTCAAATCACATCCTTCCTCATATATTTGGAATTATTAGAGTTTATTCGTATCAGATACATTCGATATACATGGATTGAAGCCAAATGAGATCGATTGCCACTTTGTGTTAATGGTATATTCTCGAAATCTTTTGACATCGATTGAAGTCGAATCACATCATATCTCATATATTTGGAAGTATCAGAATTTATTTGTATCAGATACATTCGATATCCATGAATTGGAGCCAATTGTGATCGATTGTCACTTTTTGTTGATTGCATATTCTCGAAATCCATTGACATCAATTGAAGTCGAATCACATCATTTCTCATATATTTGGTAATATTAGAATTTATTTGTATCAGATACATTCGATATACATGAATTGAAGCCAATTGTCATCGATTGTCTTTTTGTGTTGATTGCATATTCTCGAAATCTATTGACATCAATTGAAATCGAATCAAATCATTTCTCATATATTTGCAATTATTAGAGTTTATTTGTGTCAGATACATTAGATATAGATGAATTCAAGCCAATTGAGATCGATTGTCACTTTGTGTTGCTTGCATATTCTCGAAATCTATTGACATCAATTGGAGTCGAATCCCATCATTTCTCATATATTTGGAATTATTAGAGTTAATTTGTGTCAGATACATTCGATATACATGAATTGAAGCCAATTGTGATCGATTGTCACTTTGTGTTGATTGCATATTCTCGAATTCTATTGACATCAATTGGAGTCGAATCACATCATTTCTCATATATTTGGAAATATTAGAGTTAATTTTTGTCAGATACATTAGATATAGATGAATTCAAGCCAATTGAGATCGATTGTCACTTTGTGTTGCTTGCATATTCTCGAAATCTATTGACATCAATTGGAGTCGAATCCCATCATTTCTCATATATATGGAAATATTGGAGTTTATTTGTATCAGATATATTCGATATACATGAATTGAAACCAATTGTGATCGATTGTCACCTTGTGTTGATTGCATATTTCCGAAATCTATTGACATTGATTGGAGTCGAATCACATCATTTCTCATATATTTGGATGTATTCGTGTTCATTTGTGACAGATTCATTCGATATACATGAATTGAAGCCATTTGCGATCGATTGTCACTTTTTGTTGATTGCATATTTTCGAAATCTATTGACATCAATCGAAGTCGATTTACATCATTTCTCATATATCTGCAATTATAAGAGTTTATTTGTGTCAGATACATTCGATATACATGAATTGAAGCCAATTGTGATCGACTGTCACTTTGTGTTAATTGTATATTCTCGAAATTTACTGACGTCTATTGATGTCAAATCACATCTTTCCTCATATATTTGGAATTATTAGAGTTTATTTGTATCAGATTCATTCGATATACATGAATTGGGGCCAAATGAGATCGATTGTCACTTTGTGTTAATTGTATATTCTCGAAATTTATTGACGTCTATTGATGTCAAATCACATCCTTCCTCATATATTTGGAATTATTAGAGTTTATTCGTATCAGATACATTCGATATACATGGATTGAAGCCAAATGAGATCGATTGCCACTTTGTGTTAATGGTATATTCTCGAAATCTTTTGACATCGATTGAAGTCGAATCACATCATATCTCATATATTTGGAAGTATCAGAATTTATTTGTATCAGATACATTCGATATCCATGAATTGGAGCCAATTGTGATCGATTGTCACTTTTTGTTGATTGCATATTCTCGAAATCCATTGACATCAATTGAAGTCGAATCACATTATTTCTCATATATTTGGTAATATTAGAATTTATTTGTATCAGATACATTCGATATACATGAATTGAAGCCAATTGTCATCGATTGTCTTTTTGTGTTGATTGCATATTCTCGAAATCTATTGACATCAATTGAAATCGAATCAAATCATTTCTCATATATTTGCAATTATTAGAGTTTATTTGTGTCAGATACATTAGATATAGATGAATTCAAGCCAATTGAGATCGATTGTCACTTTGTGTTGCTTGCATATTCTCGAAATCTATTGACATCAATTGGAGTCGAATCCCATCATTTCTCATATATTTGGAATTATTAGAGTTAATTTGTGTCAGATACATTCGATATACATGAATTGAAGCCAATTGTGATCGATTGTCACTTTGTGTTGATTGCATATTCTCGAATTCTATTGACATCAATTGGAGTCGAATCACATCATTTCTCATATATTTGGAAATATTAGAGTTAATTTGTGTCAGATACATTAGATATAGATGAATTCAAGCCAATTGAGATCGATTGTCACTTTGTGTTGCTTGCATATTCTCGAAATCTATTGACATCAATTGGAGTCGAATCCCATCATTTCTCATATATATGGAAATATTGGAGTTTATTTGTATCAGATATATTCGATATACATGAATTGAAACCAATTGTGATCGATTGTCACCTTGTGTTGATTGCATATTTCCGAAATCTATTGACATTGATTGGAGTCGAATCACATCATTTCTCATATATTTGGATGTATTCGTGTTCATTTGTGACAGATTCATTCGATATACATGAATTGAAGCCATTTGCGATCGATTGTCACTTTTTGTTGATTGCATATTTTCGAAATCTATTGACATCAATCGTAGTCGATTTACATCATTTCTCATATATCTGCAATTATAAGAGTTTATTTGTGTCAGATACATTCGATATACATGAATTGAAGCCAATTGTGATCGACTGTCACTTTGTGTTGATTGCATATTCTCGAAATCTACTGACATCAATTGTAGTCGAATCACATCATTTCTCATATATTTGGAAATATTGGAGTTTATTTGTATCAGATACATTCGATATACATGAATTGGGGCCAAATGAGATCGATTGCCTTTTTGTGTTAATTGTATATTCTCGAAATCTATTGAAGTCAATTCAAGTCGAATCACATCATTTCTCATATATCTGGAATTATTGGAGTTTACGTGTGTCAGATACATTCGATATAGATGAATTCAAGCCAATTGTGATCGATTGTCACTTTGTGTTGATTGCATATTCTCGAAATCTATTGACATCAATGGAAGTCGAATCACATCATTCCTCATATATTCGGAAATATTAGAGTTTATTTGTATCAGATACATCCGATATACATGAATTGAGGCCAATTGTGATCGATTGTCACTTTGTGTTGATTGCATATTCTCGAAATCTATTGACATCAATTGAAGTCGAATCACATCATTCCTCATATATTCGGAAATATTAGAGTTTATTTGTATCAGATACATCCGATATACATGAATTGAGGCCAATTGTGATCGATTGTCACTTTGTGTTGATTGCATATCCTCGAAATCTATTGACATCGATTGAAGTCGACTCACATCATTTCTCATATATTTGCAATTATTAGAGTTTATTTGTGTCAGATACATTCGATATAGATGAATTCAAGCCAATTGTGATCGATTGTCACTTTGTGTTGATTGCATATTCTCGAATTCTATTGACATCAATTGGAGTCGAATCACATCATTTCTCATATATTTGGAAATATTAGAGTTAATTTGTGTCAGATACATTAGATATAGATGAATTC